>NC_065921.1:23945562-24250919 GCF_024586455.1 Bactrocera neohumeralis
TTATGCGGTAAAATCGCGATGATCCTAACAGCTGGACAAAAGTTGGAAAACATATTGCTGTTCTGACGATTTTCAGTACAAGAAGTGATTAAATATACTTCTTCTTCTTTTTTGGCGCTAAGCGGTTATAGCCGAGTTTACAACAGCGCGTCAGTCGTTCTTCCTTCTTGCTGTTTGGTGCCAATTGGAGATCCTTAGTGTAGTCAGGTACTTCTTCAAGTGGTCTTTTCAACGGAGTGGAGGTCTTCCTCTTCCTCTGCTTCCCCAGGCGGGTACTGCGTCGCATACTCTCAGAGCTGGAGTGTTTTCATCCATTCGGACGACATGACCTAGCCAGCGTAGCCGCTTTCTTTTAATTCGCTGAACTATGTCAATGTCGTCGTATATCTCATACAGCATATCGTTCCATCGAATGCGATATTTGCCGTGGCCAACGCCGTGGCCAAAGGACCGTAAATCTTTCGCAGAAAAATTTTCTCTCGAAAATATATAGACGAAATTATCTACAACTTCGAAGTTATGACTGTCATTAGTAACGTGGGAGCTTAGTCGCGAGTGCGATGACTGTTTGATTGATGACAGGAGATATGTCGTCTTGCCCTCGTTCACTACCAGACCCATTAATTACTTATAGTATGAATTAAATCGGAACCATATTTGAAACTAGTAATATTTAATCAGCCGTGGGTATTGACCAAATTCAGGCACGCAATTTAATGGTATTCCTTAAAACAGTAAAGTACAGTGACTTCCCCTAAATCACTTGACCATTTCTGTAGAATAATATAAACAGCCTGGCTGTCCATTTATTATCCTGAAGAGTAAATATTAGGTTATAAATACCAGGTAGATTGAAAAGAAAATCTTCTTTTTTGGTACAATTAAGTTTTATTATTTAATACAGTTGTACCGAAGGTGATACGCCACCTATAGAAATCTTCCCACTTTTCGATACCATTTAGTTAGTACGACTTGACTCGGTTGATCTCGGTCTTAGCGATATATTCAAAATACTATTGCAGCGAACTCCGAGAATAGAAAACGGTCGATTGCTTCTCGCGTTGCTCTTCACTTATGTAAATGTCTTCTCTTTGCACAACGGCTGAAAATGGTGTAGCCAAGTTTCATCCTTTACCAAAACAAGAAAAAATGTTAACTTCGGCTGCACCGAAGCTAATATACCCTTCACAGGTGCATTTATTTTAGTAACTATGTGTCCAGTTTGTATGGAAGCTATATGCTATAGTAATCCGATCTGAACAATTTTTTCGGAGATTATATTATTACCTTAAGCAGTAATCCATGTCAAATTTCGTGAAGATACCACGACAAATGCGAAAGTTTTCCATACAAGTCCTTGATCCTTGTCCTTGGGGAAGTTTCCCATGCAAGCATTTGATTCCGATCATTTCGTTTGTATGGCAGCTATATGCTATAGTTAACCGATCTGAACAATTTTTTCTAAAATTGTGTTATTGCCTTAGAAAACAATCCATACCAAATATCGTGAATATATCTTGTCAAATGTAAAAGTTTTCCATACTAGCACTGGTTTCCGATCGATCAGTTTGCGCTATAGTAAGCCGATCTGAACAATTTCTTCGTATATTACATTATTATCTTAGAAAATAACCTGTTCCAACTTTTGTGAAGATACATTGTTAAATGTGAAAGTTTTACATACCAGAACTTGATTCCGATGGTTCAGTTTATATGGCAGCTATATGTTATAGTAGACCGGTATCGGCAGTTCCGACAAATGAGCAGCTTCTTGAAGAGAAAATGATGTTTGCAAAATTTCAAAACGATATCTCAAAAACTGAGGGACTAGTTCGTATATATACAGACAGTCGGACAGACAGACAGACAGACGGACATGGCTAAATCGACTCAGCTCAACAAATAAATACAAAATACAAATGATCAGTATTTGTATATATAAACTTTATAGGGTCTCCGACGCTTCCTTCTGGGTGTTACAAACTTCGTGTCAAACTTAATATACCCTGTTCAGGGTATAAAAATCACATAGCAGTAGGTTCAGGAAACGGATTGTTCCGTCAGAGTCGTACCAAAGAGAAAGGCGTGGAGTTTCGAATCTAACGACGCCATTCAGTGGGAGGAGTCATATATGTTCATATCTCCTTTGAGAATGGCACTCAGCACACGTCTGCAGTTTGACGTGTCCAAAATTGCGTCGGGTTGCAGGAAATTTATGAAGATGTTCCCAGGAGGATGTTCCGCTTGTTGCGGATGCCTGCAAGAAGAATTTCTGCGAAAGCATCTTACTGCTTGTAGAGGAGTGCATTATGTTTCTTTACCGGAAGCATGCGGGTCTTACTATGAAAGTGTTCGATGGATGCTATCAAGAGACATTTTCTGATAGTTCGGCGTATGATCTTCTGATTGGGGTTTATTTCTTTCATTGCATCCTGCAATGATATTTCCGATGAAGTTTTTGCACTAACACATCGAAATAACAGATAATGCATTATTTATTATTTGATCCTTAGTTGACTGGGCTCTTTTTATTAACTTTTTAGAATGAAATGCCGAACTAATCTCTGTTAGAATCTTCTGCAAGAATATTCAGTGGTTTGGACGTTCCGCGAATACAAAATGAAATAGCCTTTCATTTTTATATATAAGAATATTAGGAATTATATTTCCACACAGTTTACACCTTGAAGTCATATTGTATGAAAAAAGGACACTAAATTCTACTCTCTTTATATAGCAAATAGAGACTATGATTCAGCCGTATGTAGCGCGCATATTTATGACATCCTCACTCATTGAGAGCTTTGTGCCAGCATTTTGTGGCGTATTTATCGGCGCTTGGTCGGATCGATTCGGACGCAAACCATTGCTGATCACAGCCTACAGTGGTGAGTACAAGCTACTGAAACATATATAAACACGTATATGTATTTGATATGAAGTGATTTTGAAATGCTTACAGGTTATGCACTCTATTATGCGATAGCAGCGATAATTGCGCAGTTATCCACAAGCAGTCTAGTCAGCCCGTGGTATTACCTATTGGCGGTGTTGCCACTTTCGCTGATCGGTGGCAGTGTCACATACTCGGTGGCCACTTTTTGCTACATCTCAGATGTGTCCAGTGCGCAAGAGCGTCCATATCGGTGAGTAGCACTGCCAAATTGTGCTTGTTTGCTTATAGTTGAACAGTTATGTGTGAAATTTTAGCATGGCCACATATGAGGTGGCATTGATCGGTGGACTCATGGCTGGTTCCTTTATATCGGGTTATCTTTACGAGGCTACCAATGCGACTTACGTTTTTCTAACATCATGTTGTTGCATTTTTGTTGCCACCTGCATTATACTCTTCTTCATACCGGAAAGCTTAAATAGGCGACGTTTTCAATTTGTCTACAATACTGTTGGCGAAGAGGAGGAACGGGATCGGCAATTAAATGCTTCCGCGGATGAGATGGGCGAAGTTCGAAAACTATTCGATTTAGCTGCGGTTAAGGAAATGTGGCAGACCTGTTTTAGACCGCGAGAATATAATGATCGCGCGATCATTTGGCTGGCAATGATGGCATGTTCAATATCGGTGTTTGTTATAGGTAAAGTGTTGCCACTTTTATAATTTTTGTTTTCATTTTTAGTATTTTATATAAATTTAGATGGCAGCATGACTGTGTTTTACTTGTTTATACGCGAGATATTCAATTGGTCCGTCAAAGAGTTTACCACGTTCGAGACAATCAACATGTTCGTGACCACCATCGGCAACATAATGGGTATTATTGTATTGAAAAGGGTATGTATAAAATTAAAGTATTTAATTTTGAACTATTTTTTATAAGCGTATGTATATTTATTGCAGTTGCTGAAACTTTCTGTTGTTCACATTGGTGTACTGGCATTTTTCAGTGAGGCCGCTGGCAGTTGCATAAAGGCTTTTGCTGTTACTAATTGGTTCATGTATTTGGCGGTCGGTGTCAGCGCTCTGAGAGCGATGGCGCATCCAATGTGTCGTACTATTGCATCAAACGTATTGCCGCCAAATGAATTAGGTAAGAAATTGTGCTAACTTTTCGATTATTTATCCCTTATTCTTATTGTCATATTTGAGGCAATTTCATTAGGGGGATTAAATTTCGATTAAACCTGCTAAATCACATTACAGGCCTAAAAAGTTCTTAAAATGCTATCATTGAAAGCGGGACTTAAGTCATTGGACTTCCGCCCAAATAATAAACAGTGGTATGAACGCTATATGTATACCATAATTAATTATTCAATCGAAGATTTTCGTGTTTTCTATGTAGGTATGTATAACCTTTGAAGCTGCTAAAATATTTCCACATGAAAAATGTTACTCATACGCCATGTAGAACCTTTGCATTTCTTAACCAATGTCTTATCTTTCATTCACGTTTTAAATGAATAATTCAAGAAGAACTAAACCGAATTTCCTTTTTCAGTTTTCGCAATAAAATTGTGTTTATTTTATAAATTTATTTTCGGCGAAACCCCGAGTCTGCTCAGTGCAAGATTCTGCGGTTTTAAACCTACCGAGCAAATCACAGCTTCAATGAAAAATACTGCAGTGCTTTGGCTTCTCTTCTTCTTTATTGGGATAGACACCGCTTCCATGTTTATAACCGAGTTAATAACAGCGCACCAATCGTTCCAATCAATTGGAGATTCCAAGTATAGTCAGGTCTTTCTCCACCTGGTTTTTCCAACGGAGTGGAGCCTTCCTCTTCCTCTGCTTCCCCCGCGGGTACTGAATAGAAAATCTTCAAAGCTGTAGTTTTCTCTTCCATCCGGACAACATGACCTAGCGTAGCCGCTATCTCTTGATTCGCTGAACTATGTTAATGTCGCCGTATTTCTCGTAAAGCTCATCATTCCATCGACTGCGGCATTCGCCATGGCCAATGCGCAAAAACCTTTCTTGCGAATGTTCCTAATGACGGGAGTGATGAGGGACTTTGCAGAGTTTGATCGACGAACAGAGAGAGGACTTTATTTTCCAATTGCCTACTCAGTCCAAAACAGAACCTGTTGGTAAGAGTGATTCTACGTTGAATTTCAAGGCTGATATTATTATTGGAGTTGATACACTGGTTCCAAGTTAGACGAAATTATCTACGACATCAAAGTTAAGACTGTCAACAATGAGTCAAATCTCGAATGTGATAACTGTTTGTTTGTTGACAGGAGATACTTATTTCGTCTTGTCCTCAATCACAACCAGACCTATGTATAGCTTCGCTTGCTTATCCAGTCTGGATAAAGCAGAACTAACGGCGCGGTTGTTGAATTCAATGATATCATCTTATACATTAATTATTTTCTCCAGCAATATATTGAAGAAGTCACACGATAGGGAGTCTCCTTGCCTCCTGAAACCTCGCTTGAAAATCTGGTCGATAGTAAATTTTCCAAGTCTAAGGCCACACTGATATGCTCCAATCAGTTTGTTGATGGTGAGCTTCAGTCTTTCACACACTATGCTCGATAAGACCTTATATGCGATATTAAGGATGCTTATCCCACGGTAATTGGTGCAGATAGTGGGGCCACCCTATATTGTGGATTAGCAGAGCACGCGTAGAATCCAGCATGCCCATCTTGCAAAATACACTTTCCCTGCCGTTGAGTAGGCTGAAGATAGTTTACTGCATCAAACAATTGAAAATATGATCACTATTAATATTAACCATAGTAAGTTAGAACCCAGATAATGGTGCCAATAAGTATTTAGTCTACAAAGAAAGTAACTTCTGGAAAAAATGTGATTTTTTTCTTAACATAGTCTCTTTTTAGCTCGATACACTTGAGCCAGAGATGCTCAAATTGAAACTGTCTGAAAATTTTCGTTTTATGATGGTCTGTATACCAGGCTTCCATGACGGAATTAAACTCCTCATTCTACTCAAATTCCAGCTCGGCAATTAACCCTTTTAAGTTTGAAAACGAAAAGAAATCGCACGGAGTTATGTGTGAATAATGATGTGGATGGGACAGCAGTTCGTAGTTTAATCTGATCAATGTGTGTACGGTGACAACGGAGGAACGAGCGAGCCGTGCGTTGTCATAGTGGAAGTGAATCCTTTTTTCACCAAACAGAGCTGTTATTTTGTGTTCCGACGTGGATTAGACTCAATAATGTGGCTTAGTAAAGGCCTATGACCGTTTTGCCCTTCTCCAGGTAGTCGATCTAGCTCAAACCTTGTTAGTTCTAGTCGAAATTTGCAGTTTCGACTTTATCTTGGTCTCTCCTATGCATCAATGGGTTCTTGTTCCGTAGACAGCAAATCCTGTTGTGCAGTAGACTCAGTAAACTTAGTTCACAAATATTGTTTTTAAAAGTATTATTTTAGGCGAAAGTCGGTAGAATAATATTTTTTAGTGGCGCAACATTTGTCCAAAGCATACTAGAGTATCCGATCTATAGTTTCAGCCTCTATCGAACAATATTATAGTACTTCGGTTCGAGTTTTTGATATATTCGAAATACCAAACTGGTTTCTGTAAAGCATTGTAAATGCTTAATCTAATTCATTTGTCTGAAGCATATCCTGACACTTCTGATTTTACCGCTCTTACTTTGAGTGAATTTGATCAAAATCATATGGCCAAATAGAGAGCAGTAGAACAGTTTAATTATAGCAAATACGACTTTAAACGAGAAATGGCAAAGTCCATTGGTAGGTCTACTTAGTTGTAAGTATTTGGTTGTTAAAGTATTCCTTTAATTTTATTTCAGTGTATTTAATCTGGAGTAGTACAAATCTAATAACATTAATTTCACATCTTCGTTTTTATTCCCTCTTTCAGGAAAGTTCTTCTCTTTCTACAGTGTTCTACAGGCTTTTCTACCATTTATTGCCTCACCGATTTATGCAGGCATTTATAGCATCACACTCACGAGTTTTCCGGGTTTTTACAATTTGCTAAATGCCAATCTGTTCATAATTGCCATTTGCTTTCTGCTGTAAGTAAAAAAGACATTTACATACAAAGACATTTACCATAGATATAGTATGTATATGTTATGAGAGTAAAATTATTCAAGTGCATTGTTTCTTTAAATGATCGTGTATAAAAATGTGCTTTTTTCAGCGTGATCTTGCGCAAGAAGCGTGCTTATCCAACACGTTACCAGGAACGTCTCTAAAATAACGGTGTGCTCATTGTCGTAATTGTCAATATCGCGGCGGAAAAACTTTTTTTTTACTTGAATAATTAAATATTAAGTAATTCTATATTGCATTATTGCATGTTTAATTAAATCACTTTTCTATTAAGTGTTTTCTAGTTAAGTTATATAAATGTACATATATATACATACATGCTATATATACTACAAATATACATAAGAATATATTTTTTACTGAAATTGGAAATATATGTATGTGTTTGTTATACAGCAGCAACTACTAAGATATGGAACAAAAATCTAGAAAAGAATATTTATTTCCGATACAGAGATAATGAGATCTTTGGAGAAGTTAAAATGTCAAACAATTGGCTATTAGTGACTTAGAGACTACAACGGCAAAATTATAGCCCAGTCCGTGAATAACATTGGGTACCTTCAGAAGCCATACCATAGCTAGACGGTATCAGTGAAAGGTCCTTAGGCCTACTACTGGATAATCACTTCTCAGGAAGCCTTTGAAAATTATACCTTTGTGTATACACCAGAGTGTTGAGTAGTGATAGATTCCATTCCTGTTGACATAGTGTCAGACAGCACTGCATTTTGGGCGATAAGCGGTTTCAAGTCCCACATAAGAAACGAATTAAACCTAGAATTGCTAACCATGTAAATTCACTTCACCAGAACATCGATTTCTATGGAGGCTCCCTCAGTTCATTCATCAATAATATAAAGAACAAACTCCTTCCATACCATTAATTTGATCACTGTAATACAATTGCCCATATTATTATATATATTTTTCTCTTTATTCTTGTACTTATAAAAGTAACTGTTGTATATTGCCGATTGGCGTTAATTTGTTAAATAAATAAATAAATTAAAGATCGGAGGTAGCAGATTTGGGTATCTCGGCAGTTTCGGTTAGATGTAAATTCTCAAATACCCTCACAAACCTTATGCAAACAAAGTTCACTAGGACCCCCTGAAAACTCCGGGCGCGGGAAGAATTTTTCCGATTTCCCACCTCCCTTTCCTTCACTGAAGGAGAACTAGGAACTACATGATATTAATATGTCATGCTTAGGTAGTGTTGAGCCTAAATACTTATGTATACAGTGGTCCAACGGTTATCTAAATGGTCAATTGACAAACCAATTTTCAATTTCCTCCTGTGCAAAAGTAGCATGAAGCCAACTTTTAGACAATTTATATTTACGAGGAAAGTCAAAAAATGTCGTTTCAGTATGAACCAACATGAGTCCGATGTAGAGCGGAAATTTTTCGCATTTATGTACGTTTTTCTACACAAAAGACTTCACGTGGTAGTTTTTCATAAAAATAAAAAAAACATTTTCGTGTGCATTAACAGTTCAAAATCGTTTCTCGTTCCGGAAACTATTGTGATTATGTGCGCAAACTAACATTGCAAGATCGTTATGTGACCTATCGTGAGATTGAAACAACTATTGATATTAGTGGGACCAGCATACATTCAATATTACATGAATATTAGACTGTCAAAAAAAGGTTCGTGTCGATTGATAGAGAGAAATGTTAAAAAATACGATAGCGGTACTTTGAAACACGTCCACGACTTCGCGCCAGGTTATGAAAAGTATGACCTCGAAATTTAATCACACCAGTCGACTTCATGGGAGTTTCCAGACGAGCCGAATCCAACAAAAGTTATTCGTGCACGTTGCATTTCCAAGCAAAAGGTTGCCTTTTTTTTTGAAAAAACTGAACATGAACAATAAATTCTGAGTGCTGCACAACCGTTTGTTTGCCAATTGCCTTCCAGGAAATCAGGAAAACCAACCTCCGAAGACGTAACACTCTTCATCACCACAATGCGAGTTCTAACACATCAACTGAAACAACGACATTTTTGAGCACTCAAAACATCGATTTGATGAGTCATTTCCCTTATAATCCTGACTTGGCACCGATTGACTTCTTTTTTTTTATATAATAAAAAGTGCAGGCTTCAATAAATTGTGGCACGATTTTTAGTAAGGAAAAAATCTCGTTAGCACCTACATAGTACATATGTACATACATATATATATATATATATGTACGCCTTTTAGCAATTGCAAACTCACAGTAAATAAGCTTCATAAGATGTCATTCATGATCTTAATCTTCGCTCATAACTTTCAAACGCGGAACTTCTTATTTCTCAAGCTATTACAGCTCCCTTACGAGTAATAAAAATTTATTCATGCCTTTGGAACATCATCAGATATTAATTGAATAGTAATATATTTCTTTTTGTATGTGGTAAGTTTCGTCGAAGGCAAACCACAAAGATTCACGATTCAAAGATTTGAATCATAAGCTGTCTAACGTTATTTAATATGCAAATAAATGCAAAATTTTATGCAACATCATTTAACAGCTGAACCAAAAAAACAAGATGAAAAATTTAACATAAATAAAAAAACAAAATTGCTTCTGTAACTATCACAATCAGGCACCGAAGTTTGTGCAGAACATTTAAGCGGAACTTCGGTAAACAAGTGTGTAGTCTAGAAGACAAGGCGAAGTAATAAAATATAGGGTCTTTTTCAATAGCCTTTTTTGGATAGATCACGCGTCAGTCATGTCAAGCTGTTCATCGTTCAGCGATGAGGCCCATTTCTGGCTCAATGGGTATGCATATCCAGAAAAAACAATGGTTTGTGAGCCGGTGGAATCATCGGTTTATATTTCTTCAAAAATGAAGACGGTGAGAACGTGACCGTTAATGGTGACCATTATCGCGTCATAATAACCTACTATTTGATGCCTGAAATTGAAGCTCGTGATATCGGCGACAATTGGTTTCAACCAGACGGCGCCACTTCCCACAAATCGCATCAATCAAAGAATTTATTGATAGAAGACGTCGATGAGCAGATAATTTCACGTTTTGTTCCGGTCGATTAGCCATCAAGATCAAGGTGATATCACACGGTTATACTTTTTCCTGTGAGGATATGTAAAGTCTAAAGTCTATGCGAGCAATTCCGCTTCAATTCAGGCCTTGGACCAAAACATCACGCGTGTCGTTCACCAGTTACCAGTCGAAATGCTCGGACGAGTCATGGAAAATTGGGTTCAACGGATGGACCATCTGAGACGTAGCCGTGGCCAACATTTAAAAGAGATAATCTCCAAAAAATAAAAGCCAAAGAATGTTCTTTCGACTGATAATAAACATTCTCCATTAAGTTTGAAATTTCTGTGTTTTTTCTTTAAAAAAGTAAGGAACCTCGAAATGGATCACCCTTTATAATTAACGTGGAACCGAAGCTCATTAAAATGATTGCTACGATTTAGTACATTACAATAAATAATTTTTGATGCTAGCATTTTGTTTAATTTCTCTTTGTCGCCGGAACGGTTCAAAAATCAAAATTGTTTGAGCTTAAATTTTAGTTGTCAAAAATAATTTTTGCGAAATATGTTCATATGTTTTTTGTGAATACAACCAAGTTTAATGGTGAGAGCAATTGTAAATAACAAGTAATTTTGAGGGTGTTATAGGGATTCTGGGTATCAATACCGTATCTACCTAGTACCGTTGCATGATCTGGGCATGACAGGCACACCAACTTTGAGTTCCAACTTGTGGGAGGAAACTCCTGGCAGGTCGAGGGAATTTAAGAACTGTAGAGGGTATCGTCGGCAGTTGTCATCACCGTTACTATTGAGATGTAGATCCTTACCTCATCTGAAACTTTCTCTAATATTGCTTCAATCCACTCTACTCCTCGTTAGCCAGGTTTTCTTGTAAACTCGAAAATACCTTATTAATATGGTTATCTTCCGAGCTAACAACATTGCCAAAAATAGGCTGTCAAAGGCCAACCTCGATAAGCAGTTGTGGGAAGAGTCCAGACTCCTGATCATTGAAGAGCTGGACCCTCATGTTAGTAGTCTGCTTTAATGGTTCTTTCTTATCGGCAATGTTTGCAAAAAATTATCTGGAGTGTGTGCATCCTAGTGAACAATACTAGCTCTGTCGTGCTATGGTATGTCATGCAAAAAAGTTTTTCAGATTATTTTCTCCAACAATTCACTAGATTCATTGCCTGGTCCCGGGTTTTTCTCTGAGGACTTTGCTTCGATACCAAAACCCAGTCGAAATACACAAACCAACTCCGAAGAAGACGAAGATTTTGTTGTCGGTCGGGCAAAGTGTCACTAACATACATCGACTACCTGTAGAAAGGCAAAACGGTCTCAGTCATACTCTACCATGCATTAATAGATCTGTTTTGCACCAAATCCACCACAGCGGATAATGCGCATCCTCAGAGACGCCTTACTGTGCGCAACGAAGCTGCTATTGCTGCTGTGGATTCGAGTACAGTAGACTACCCGAATGGGTCTATCCACCATCGCGCGCAATAATTGGAGCTTTGCTCATCCACTTTATTGAAGACCTTGTATTTGCAGGCCTACATAAGCTCGTGCAAGAATTGAAGCCGAACGACTATCAAGCGCGTCGCACGTCCGGTGATTATAACGAAAAACTTTGTTCAGCGTTAAAGCTTCTGGTTGAATGGGTACGTTGATAAACTGGTATGTTAAGAGGATCGTAATTTTCCAAAATGTTCCTTTTACGATATGTAGGTTTTATTCAAACCACCCGAAACCAACATCCGAGGCTTTATTAGTGAGCTGGAAAAAGTGGTGCAAATTGAACTGAGACAGTCTTTTGCCTTTATGCCGCTGAATTTGGTATCCACCCAAAACGTAAACTGACGTTGAGCAATACCAAAAGCTCCGTCAAAATCGGGAAGGACCTCTCCGAGCCGTTCGATACCAAATGAGGTTTCAGACAAGAAAACTGGCGCTGAGCAATACCAAAATCTCCGTCAGGATTGATCCCACTCTTCGGGCCGTTCGATACCAAACGAGGTTTGAGACAAGGCGACTCCATATCGTCTACTTATTCAATATCATTGGTCATAACAACTGTGCCGTTAGTTCTAATTTCTCCAGGTTGAACAAAGATGCGCAGCAAATGAGTCTGTAATGAAGGATCTCCTATCTTTAAACAATTCTTGGAACCAGCATTAGCACTAATCACAATGTCAGCCTCGATCCAGCGCAGAAAAGCTTTTGTCAACAAGTGCTAGTTTGGACTGAGTAAGCAATTGAGAAGTAAAGTCCTCTTTCGACGAACAAAGACCAAATTCTATCCTTGTCCTGCTATATGGTGCAGAGGCATGGACGATGACAATTTCTATAGGTAGTGGCTACGCTGGCTACATCATGTTGTCGGAATGGATAAAAGCACTGCAGCTCTGAGAGTATTCGCCGCAGTACAGGCCGGGTAAAGCAAAAGAAAACCTCTCCACTCTGTTGGAAAAACCAGGGGGAGAAGGACCTGGCTACACTTGGAATTTTCAATTGGAAATAATGGAAAATTTCGGCTATTTCATAAATTTTTTCTAAATTTAATTATAAATAAATGTTCTATGCTTCTAAAAAACACCCTATACTTTTTTATTTCAGTGAAAAACTGTAATTTGACACCTTTCCAGATCTTAATAACCTAGCAAATTGCAAGTCATCATTAGCTATTAACAAATTTCGTCTGTGGTGAATCCCATTTTCAATTAAAACAAAGTTGCTTTATTTTTAGGTCGTGGTTTCCAATTGACAACCTGTTTTGTGGTTGAAGCTTAGCTTTTAGTTGTGTTTTTTTTTTTTTTTTTTGAAATCACAAAGAAAGTATATATTCTGGCTGAAAGTACAAATAATATTTAAATTAGCATTCATGTGTGAATTTCAGCATTGAACTTGCAACAAGTTCGCGTCCATTGAGTGAAACATGCCGCGAATTCCTAATAATCTCACGTAACATGAACCGGCATACATACACAGTACATCCATGTATAGATATCGCTAAATTTGCCGGGTAACGATGAATAAGTATGTTTTTGTTTGAGAGCATGTGCGTGTGTGTGTGTGCATGGGAGAGAGTGCGAACAATTGAATTGTTCCAATAATCGTTTCCGTACAAATAAATTCCAAATATTTATATTTGTTCACAGGCGCGCACACACATACACATGTACATAAATGTAAATATGTAATTAAGTATTTTTAGTGTGCATTAATTTGCAAAAAATATGCAAAAACAATTATCAGCGATTACCTGTCATCAACTGTGGGTGAATGAAACCGGAACAGCTGAAATCGCAAATGCAAATGTGTGCGATAATAGATTTTTTTCATGTTATTGTCTAATCGCAAATGCGCTCTGAAGTGTTTAATAATAATTACTAATACTTTATTGCAATTAAATTAGTTTGATATTTTGTTCTCGTTCACATTGGAATTTGTTCCGCGCCATAATTTGTTGTTAAATATTTAAAGAGCGACAAATTAAAAAAGGATAAACATGAGCGTCGCCGGTGTCCTTGGTGAACGACCGCTGCGGCAGGTAAATAAACTATTATACTTTGTTTCAGTTTTATCTACAATGTCAAATGGTGTATATGGTATTCCTTTGTCATGTTTGGAGATTGTAGGCGACAATTTTCGACAGAAAATATTTACTGGTTATTGTTGTTATTTATTAGTTTTTCTAATACAACAATGTATTTGTGATAGTTGTTGAGTGTTGACATATTTTCACAGGTATGCTTTGTATAAAAACGTTTCTTGTCAACAAATATTAAGACAATGCCAGATGATAGGGTCTTATTTCACTAGAAATGCTATCATTTACATCAGTTTGAGGTTTAGGATATGTAAATGATGGGTTGACCTTTAAAAAACATTGAAAAATATATTTTTTCGTTACATCTGCTTTAAAAAATTGTTTACAAATATTGAATTTTAAAATTAAAATTAATTAAGTAATTTAAAATTTAAAAAAAATTCTAAAATTACTTAAATCAAGTGAGTTTTGGTCATATTTTGTTACTATAACATTATAAAACATTAAACCACTGGCAACTTTTTGTAATGATCTATAAAATTGGTTTGTGTACGTATGCACAAAACAAAGTAATGCCGAAATTTTGAAGTTAAAAGAGTCTAAATTTGTATAGTCTAACTGAACCTTTTTTTAGAATATTGATATACATTGTGACAAAAAAGTAACGGAAATTGTAAATAAAACGCAAAATATTATTTTTTCATCAATATTTATTTTGTCGCCTTCAAAGTAATCTCCACCAGATGTAATACACTTATGCCAACGATTGTTCGAGTTCCATGAATTGTTCTTTCACAATTCCGGCCGTTTCGACGGCTGTTTTCACACAAACGCCTCAATATGGCCAAATAGACCTTCTTATTGATCGTCTGTCACTCCGCAACAAATTCACGATGCACCAAACTACGAATATCGAAAAAACAATGAGCATCAGCTTGATTTTTGAGCGGCTTTGGCGTTGTTTTTCTGGTTTCGGCCCATTTTTTCCCGCCATTCCGATGATTGTTGACTTGTTTGCATGTCAAGCTCATAAATCCATGTCTCTTCGGCAGTTAAAATGCTCTCCATGAAAGTGGGATCGAAATTCGCACGGTCAAGCATGCCCAAAGAATCTGTTTACGATACTCTTTTTTAAGAAAATCGAGACGAATCGATCAAGAATCAAAAATATCCACCAAACTCATTTTAATGGACTCGCGAGAGATGTCGAGCTCTCTTGCCATCTCTCTAACACTTCCCCACGATTTTCAAGCAAGATATCCCTCACGTTTTTAATATTTGCATCAGTTAAAGATTTCGGAGGTTGTCCAGAACGAGGCATGATCGAGGGTTTCTTGACGGCGTCTCGGATGTTGCTCAGATACAAATTTTCACGCTAATGAACTTCATCAGACGGAATGGTTCAGAGAGTCCCGGTGGTAACACAATAGGTCTATCTACAGCCTAGGTGCGTCGTGAGACAGCCAGTTTACCTACCTCCCCTTGGGAGGAAATTACGACGTTACCATAAAGTTCTGATATTCTCAATATTGCAATTATATCGCAAAGATTTTCTGTTATTCATTAGAATAAAAAGTCGGCACATTTTATTTTTAGCTCTATCCTCCGCGCGGGTGTCGACTAAGCAATGGGTATTGCAGCTTGTACAACCGTGATGTCAAAGCTGTCTTCGGACTGGCTGCATTATGACATTGCATCTAGCGAAGGCTGCTGTATTTCCCCATTCTTCCCCCTATGTTAGACTGCTTCATATGCAACCTCAAAAGGAGAAGAATGTGGGAATACAATAGCCATTGATAAAGAGGTATTTGTTGGGCTTGAAGCGGACCCGGATATCAGTCCAAGCGTCGGTGGGAGTCGAGACGGTTGCCATCGGCAAGGACAGCGGTTTTCAAGCTGTGGCCACACCTTCTCTGACAAGTCAGTTCTATAGCGCCGGGTGCCACAGTCCATGAAGACTCGGATCAAAAAAATGTTGCAAGCTATAACGAAGTAAAAGAAATGAGGAATATACCACTGAAAAGAGGTAGCGTTCGACAGAGAGCGAACCGAGAGTAGCCTCGAAAAAGAGAAAACGCGGGGACGTACATATCGGAGAAGCTGAACGTCGATCGCAATAATCCGCTGGAATAGATATCGCAGGAGCAGTGGAGATGAAGCTACTGACCCTCTTCCTAGGATGGACTCAGAACCAAATGCACCCATGCAGTCATTTGATGGTGCAGGATGGTTTAGCGGAGTTAAATCCTGAAATATAAGAATCGCCTGTCGCTAACATGCGTGAGTGAACTGGAGGTGGTGGACCGCAGCAACAGTCTTTGTCATATATGTATGTGCCTAAGGCGAAGCTCATCATATATCGCGTGGTAGACTAGGAATATTTGCTGCGGCTACTGCAACGGTAGAATCAGAAAGTGCCAACCAGCGACTGGAAGATATTGAGTGTTGCAAAGTGTTTAAATAAAGACGGCGACCAAAGCTATAGCTTCCAGATCTATAAGGAGTCAGACGACATTCTCTACGCGAGGTTCGGGAAAATGTCATGGGACGTTGGAAGCGTGTTCCCTCGCCTCATAAAACGCTCTAGCGCCAAGAGCAACAAGACCACGGAGAAAGGTGAAATGAAGAAGGAAATCACGGAACGAGCTTGGTATTAATTCTAACGTGTTCGGGACATGCTCACAAACGAAACGTATATTAACTTGTTTAGCTTTCTCTTTTTCTTCGTAGCATGAAAAACTACGCATAATAATAACTAATTGGCTGAAATCAGTAACTGTCTATCTAACATACAGACAACAAATGATGTAAATATTAATTAAAATAAAACCAAATTAATTATTCGGATCGCTTGATCGTTTAATCTCGTGTCGAAACACAAATATGCTCATACATACATACATACATGTATCTAAATATATGTATGTATGTATTGATGGCTGTATCTAGGTATCTTCGAACGCTTTACGATTTGTTTATATAAATCTCAGTAATTCGTACCAACATACTAGTTCATATATACAGACATATGTTTGTTTTCGTGTGCTACCGTTTAGTTGTGTATTTACGTAAATCTTTGTTGTTATTTTTTACCTATGCGACTCAGCCAGCGGCTTCACATGAGACGATTTTTTCGTGATAACCACGACAATGAAGTTAGTTTCAAATTAATTCCGACTTGGAGCGGATGCGTGCGCGCGACACTCAAGCAACGCTAGTGATGATCAATATATATTCGCACCAACAAGGCGGCGGTGATAGTGAGCTATACAAACAGGTGGAAAGAATGTCAACAAATAGCTCGCAGAACTAGCGAAGCGTTAACGGAATAGGCGGCGCTATTTTCTATTATTAACGTTATTACAAATATACATACATACATAACTTTATATATGCATAAAGGGTGTTTTTTTAGACATGTGATTTTCGCAAAGAGACAAGCGACCTCGCATAACTTCAGAAAGAAGGTCCAGTGGTGTTAGATCGTGCGATTTTGGAGGTCCAAGACGCGAGCTACAGCGCTCATAAAAAGTTGCCTGCAATAAATTGATTGTTTCGTTGGCTGTGTGGCAGATAGCGCCATCTTGTTGAAACCAAAAGTCGTCCACATCAATACACCCCAATTCCGGCATAAAAAGGACATTAATCATGGCTCTATAGTGTTCCTCAGTGACCGTAATCTAATGGCCGTTTCGTAATGGTATCGTTTTTGAAGAAATACGAATCAATGTTTCCCTCCTAGAGTGAAAGGACCCATTCAACCAAAAGTGAGCTTCATCGCTGAACGTAAACGTGGTGCGAAACCGAACCATGGTTGCTCGAATTACCGACTCGCTGGGCGGTTATGTCGCCCGAATTTTGGTTGCAGAGCATTGCAGCGCGCGATCCGAACCATTGTTTTGATAATAAATTTGCAACCGTTGTTCCCGGTACAACTAAACTGAGTATCAACCAAGCTCTAACTCTCAAATAGACCACCTCCGTCTAACTCTCTACCATTCCCACGACAGTCGGGTCTACGTAACCAGAACGGACCCAGACTTTTATTCGGCCAAGGACTGTCAACTCGGCATACCTCTGCTGCTACAACAACAACACCAACTCCGAAAAAACTATTGCCTCATTGAAAACCATATGTCGAAAAAAACACCCGTTATGTGCATGTGCGTATGTATGTTATAATTGGTTGACTGTGACACTTCATCTCGATTTGATCACGTTTTATGGTTAAAAAGCTAAAAAAGTAAACAATTTCTCGTATCGCTCGGGATAGTGGAGATTTTTCTTTTTTTTTTTTATAAATATATAAATATGTACATATGTGTATAAATTAGAGTTTTCAATTAAATTCTAAATCTATTCATAACATTTGTAGTGTTTGCGAAGTTATTAACAGATTGGCCAACACATTGGCTGCCGGTCGCGTAGCGTTCGAATCGTTCAGTATTTGATGGACCGTCACACGAAACAGTTACGCTTGCGGTAATTCAAAAACTTAAACGTAAAATGTTTTAAGCGTGTGAGAAAAGCAGAAAAAAAACCAAAAAAAAAAAAAAATCAATTAATTAAAAAGTGGCGAAACTTTTAATAATTTAAATTTAAATATAAATTTAAAAATAAAAATTTGAAATTATAAATTTAAAAATAAAAATTTGAAAATAACAATTTAAAAATAAAAATTTGAAAATAAAACGATAAACAAATTAGACCGAAAAAATGGTTGAGAAAGTGGCCATAACAATGTTGGCGCGCGTGAAGCAGCTGCAATGGCGCAAAGTATTCCACATGTACTACATCGAACCGATCGTTTTTGTGCTGGTCTTTGCGCATAGTCTATCCGGTAATTAGAATTGGCGCTTGTAATAAAATCGGACGCCAGCAAATTTGTTTTTGTCTTTTAATTCATAATTGTAGCCATTCGTACGTAACCAATTTTGAACACACGCAAAGTTTGAACTTTGTCTTTGGCGCTACTAAAACGGGCTGAGAAATTGCAAATAATGGCATGCAAGTTCTAAGCTCAAATATTATTGTTTCTGTTGTTGAAGATATTAAATCGAAATACGCTTTATACGTTGTGACAAGAAAGTACACGGAAATAAAATGCAAAATATTTAATTATTCATCAATATTTATTTTGTTGCCTTCTAAGTAATCCCCATCAGATGTAATACACTTATACCAACGATTTGTCCTTTCCTCAAAATACTTTTCATAAGCACTTTTAGGGATGGCCTTCAGCTCCTTTAGCGAATTTTGTTTGATCTCTGGGTTCCATTCCGATGATTTTTGCTTGTTTTGCATGTAAAACTCATAAATCCATGTCTCATCGGCAGTTATATTGCTTTCCATGAATGTGGGATCGAAATTCGCACGATCAAGCATGTTCAAAAAGACTTGTTTACGGTACTCTTTTTGAAAAACTTCAGCTTTATCGGGACGAGTTGAGCAAGAACGCGTTTCATACCCTAAATATCTACCAAAATCATGCGAATGTCCGCGCGAGTTACCAGGTTGCTCAATAAGTTTTGTCGTTTGATAAGAAAAACACAATTTAAGGATTCAAAATAAACTTTATTATTCAGTATAATCTACTTGAACAATAATACACTTGATCCTCCAATCTGTGGATCTCATACCTGAAGTGAGAATCCGGAAGGTCTGCAAAATACGCTTCAACAGCCGTTATGACCTCTTCATTTGATGAAAAACGCTTGCCACGCATAAATTTTTTGAGTTCTGGAAACAAATGGAAGTCGCTGGGGGCCAAATCTGTAGAATGTGGATGCTTCAACAATTCGAACTTTAATTTATGGATTTTAGTCGTTGTCAAAATGCTCTTGTAACACGATGCATTGTCTTGATGAAAAATGATATTTTCTTCTGTAAACCGGCTCTTTTTTACGAAACTTTACTGGTCCAAAAGGTTGCAATAATATTCAGAATTAATTCTTTTACCAGTTTGCAAGTAATCCACAAACAAATTCCTCTCGCATAAAAAAAAAAACGGTTGCCATAACCTTCTTAGCCGATTTCCGGACATGAACTCGTTTCGAAGCCGAACAACCAGGTTCACACAATTCTTTAGCAACTTGTGTGTGAGTCAGGATCTTAGTGATAGTTCTAAGTCTCATCAATAGTGAAGAATCGACGCACAAAATCCTCTTTATATTCTCTAAAACGCTCCAAATGTTGCTGAGAAAGTCGCATACGAATGTGGAAAAAAAAAATTTCACTTAACTTAGGCTCACACTGCCTATTGAGATGTGTAGAGCCTCTACTAAATCGCTCTCAGTCAATCGGCGATTTTCCGAAACCATATCCTGTATTTTGGCTATGATTTCTGGTGTGGACGCGCTTTTTGGACGTCCTTCACGTAGATCGTCTTCTAGGCTTGTACGACCACGTTTAAATTCAGCAACCCATCTTTCAACTGTTCAAATTGTAGGTGAACAATCATTACATACTTTTAACATTCGTACGTGAATTTCTTTTGGTGCTACATCTTACAAAAATAAAAATTTTATCACTGCACGATCTTAAATTTTTCCCATTGTATAAAAATACTGTGACACGGCGATACTAAATGGCTTGTAAACAAAGAATGAATTGATAGATGGAAATGAAACTTCACGTTCATATGAAGAGTGTACCAACAAAACAAAAAAAATTGGGCTAGACAAAACTTTTTGACCAACCTGGTATGTCGTGCTCTCTTGCCATCTCGAACACTTGTCTGACGATTTTCAAGAACCATATTCTTCACTTTTTTACATGTTGTGATTTGAACAATAAGTTCGGCATGTACATATCGTCACCTGAAATGCAAAATAACGTATCATCAAAAAAATCGAATTGACATACATAATATTACATATGTATGTCCAACATTTTCAGGTTCTGCGATCAGATATAAACCAATTTAAACCAATATTATTTTTTTTTTTGCATGCCACTGTAAATTTCCGAAAATTTGTTACGTTATTTTGCATTTCAGGTGACGATATTTGTATGTTTGTATATACTTTTTAGGGTCTCCCATGTTTTCTTCTGGGTGTTAAAATGTTTCTGATTTCAAATTAATGATTCGAAGGATTTCAATTGATAAATCTTCTGCCCACTCGTTCTTTTAAAATGTGCCATTATTTGTTAAGCTTAGTCTAATGCGGTAGCCAAAAAATTAGACGATTTTTGGGAATTAAAAAAGAATGTCAGTTGTTTTAAAATTTTAGGAGAAATGCGCATTTGAAGAATACACAATAAAGATTTTGAAGAAAAAATTAAATATTTTACGAGTTACACGCAATTTCCAAGGACACGGCAACGGCGCTGAAAAGAGGTCCTTTACTGCTCCAATTATTCCGGCCATCTCCGTAGATGAAACCTAAAGAAATATCCAGTAAAAAGTATTGACGGTACAATGATTGTACGAACAAAAAATATTTTTCAAAATGACAGTGTTTAAAAAAGTTGAATTGGGGTTGCCAAAATTAATTTTTTGATCTGATTAAAAAACTGCTAGGTCATTGCATGGAGAACTATATTCACAAGATGCAGATATAATTTAATAGTGATCAGATCAGCTGTCGCCGCCCCTTAAAATCCTTCATTCGACGAAAATTTCTTTCCAGCTTGCATTTCTTTGAGTTCTGAGAACAGGAAATAGTCGCTAGAGGCCAGATCTGGAGAATAAGTTGGATGCGGAAGCAGTCCGACGCCCAATTCATGATTTTTTGCCATTCTTTTTACTGACTTGTGACATGGTGCATTGCCTTGGTGGGACGACTCATTCTTTTTCTTCAAATGCGACCGTTTTTTGTCCATTTCCTTCTTCAAACGGTCCAATAACGATATGTAATAATCGCTATTGTTGGTTCTTCCTTTTTTAGATATTCAATAAATATTATACCATTTGCATATTAAAATAGTACAGACCCCAATGACTGTTGCGTTTTTCCATGTTTTGAAACGGGTTATCGTGTGCAGTCCACTCGGATGACTGTCGATTGGGCTTCGAAATGAAATGCAGGAGCCATACTTCAACCATTGTCACATATCGACGCAAAAACTCGGGTTTATTACGTTTGAAGATCTCCAAACACTGCTCCGAATCAGCAAATCGTCTTTGTGTTTGATCAAAAGTGAGCTCACTTGGCATTCCTTTGCACAGAGCTTTCTCATATCCAAATATTCGTGAATGATATGTTGTACATGTTCAGTTGATATCTTTTGAATCTTTTCTATCTCGTACAAGTTCACTTTTTTCATTCAAAGTTAGTATTGCATACCATATGACGGCGAAAAATATTTGAACCGTCTCTAGCTTCTATACTTCCGAATTACTCTGTGACTAAAAATTAAAAAAATACAACATATCGAATTAAAAAAAAAATTGTCCAAAAAAACATAATTTGTAATTATTAATTGCAACTGCCGGATTGAAATATAAAATAGAAAATGTTTCATCTCAACTATATAATTCGGAGTTAAAAAAAATGTTGTAGAATTAACATTTTTCGCGATTGCGGACTTCATTCAAATTAAAAAATAATTTTTTCAATTTTTTATCTCAAACATCTGGGATTCAAAAATAAAAATCTAATTTTTAATTCCAAAAATTTTCAACTAAAAAATCGCAACCGTGGTCATAGACATTCTTATTTGTCCGATAAGGAAAACCGAAATTCAACATAGCTATATTTATATTCTGCCAAAGACCATCAACTTGACAGGATTCCTCAAAATGATTTTGTAGGTTTTTTGTCTCTACAAAAACAAGTACTACTACTTTATGACTGTTCTTTCAAGGGGTGACATGGGTTTCCTCGGGTTAAAAACAGCCTTTTTCTAACTATAATTTTCTCATCTAAAAAATTAAATATTTTATTAAAATTTTTTATTGTTACAAACATACATTATTAACAAAGAAATTCTGAAATTTTTGGGAAAAAAATATTATAAATTCGGTCATTGCGACACAACTTCCGGTGACCTCTTGGAAAAAAGATGCGCCAGCGTTGACAGGAAAACTCCTTACTTGATCATCTATAGTGGAAAAAATACGTGTTTTAGTTAAAATCTTCACTTAGAACTTGGACGAAGGAAAAAACACTGAAAATTGGTTTTTCGGCAGACATTTCTATAAAAAACTGAAAATTTCAGTGAAAATTTCGCGACATTTTTCTTTTTGCAAATAGCTGTAATCGAAAAAAAGCCTTAGTCCAAGTCTTTAAGAATTGTCGCTCAAAGACCTGTGTAAAATTTTATAAAGAACGGTTGAGTAGTCTTAGAGAAATCTTGCCAACCGACTTCAAAAACACAGTTTTCAAGGCTGTATGTCCGAAACGATTACTCGCATCAACTTGAAAATTCAAGACAATATTGTAGAGGTGTTTTAGAACTTAATAAGAAATAAAAAAAATCGATTTTTTGAAACCCGTAAACCTATCTAACCCCTTAACTTCGATTCGCTGCGATTTAGTGTATTATCTCAACGAAATTCAGTGGTCTTGGCTGTTTTATATACCATATAAGGCTCGTTTATTCCAGATTCTTGTGCATGACTTGCTTTTCTTCGACAGACGAATGATTTTGCCAATTTTATGTCACTTCCGAATGGCTAATGCATTCATGTAATAATCTAGCAATGAAAAAAAGTTTAAGTCCACAATTCATTACAAACATTCCACGTGGCTTTAACTGCTCATTTGATGGCTCATTATATTTATCTAGACTGGATGATCTAAGTGTTTTTTAATAAGATAATTTCGTTTCAATCGAAAATTAATTGCTTTACATTTTATCATGTTATTTTCTACCCCGCAGGCACCATACTACGAAATCAAATCATATATCAGGCCTGTACGACAGTATTCAATTACAATGAAAGCATTTGCGAAGAATTGGGCACAAAAAACGCCAGCGAACAAGCAACGGTAATTTTCACATAAACACAACTAGTTATAACGGGCTAACTCGTATATGAAATAATTTAAACCCTGTAGGAAAATAGGGTTTAAACAAAATATTTTCACACCGTTTATGATGAATTGCAGTTATTACATAAGATAACCGTTAACAGAGTTCTAGCTAGCAAAATCAGTTAAAATTAAATATATTTTTTTTGTTAGTTTTTCCTACAGGGCAATTTGTATGCCTTGCGTAATCACGCAATAATTTTAATAACATTTATTTATCACCAAATGCAATTGCATATGTTTTCTCATTCATATTTGTTATGTTACCTGATTTTGGTATTTAATAGAAAATTGAAACCGAAGTGCAGCCGTACGTGGCAAATCTGTTTATGATACGCACACTATTGGAGAGCATTGTGCCGGCGTTGTGTGGCGTTTTCATTGGCTCGTGGTCGGATCATTATGGCCGCAAGCCACTGCTGGTCATCTCAATGATAGGTACGCCAATATATGAATATTCTATAAATTTGCCTATAATTTTTCGAACATACATTAATAAATATTTGTCTAATAAATATTTGTATATTTTGAAACCCCATAGGCTTCTCCTTCACCTACATTATAGCGGCGGTGATTTGTCAAATAGCCGTCTATCAGCCGGTGAATCCTTGGTACTACGTGCTGGCTGTGGTGCCACACTCCGTTTTAGGTGGAAATTGTGTGTTTTCTGTGGCAGCTTTCTGCTTTATCTCCGATGTTACTGACACAAAGACGAGACCCTATAGGTATGTATGGAAATATATGTATATACATACATGTATGATAGTTAAGGTTATGTTCGATGGCGGATTTAGGGATTACACTTGGACTTTAGGGATTACACTTGGACTTACGCGTTTAATTTCTATTACCATGCTGTAAAAGAGTGAGCTCCTGTATCAGCTCTTTAAAATAAAGTATGTTGCGATAAGATGTTCGCTGCAAATAAGCGTGAACAATAGCCTTTAGAGCCTCTGGAGACTAAATGTGGTAAGATCCGGGTGAATTCCGATGCGTAGAACCGGCTGTTGTGGGAATTGCGTGCAATAAGTCGTCGCAAGACACTGGCCACCTCTTTGCTTGCCCCGCTAATCCTACTCATCTGACACCCTTCTCCTTTTAGTTCGACCCCTTCGAAACAGCATCTTTACCATCATAACAGGATTAGGTACCCGTTACAACGTCGGAATCGTCACTTCTTTGAAGGAAGCTGTACTCTACGCTACGATAATTGCAGCAATCTCGGCTTGAAAAACTCTACAACAGACAGATGCTGAAGATTGTCGCCTGTTGAACGCTATCGAGCTTCCTTGCAAGAAGCTCACCATACAAAGACCCATTGGACATAGTACAAGGCACTCAATGCCCCCCTTGCGCTCTCCTCGGTATTAGACTTCCATGAAAGCTTTCTAACTCAGACTAGACCTAAATACTTCACCGTATCTGCAGGTTGCTTGTATCTCCAAGTAAATAAAACTATCTCAGTTGTATATAGGTTAAAGCAATTAGTCTTCCAATTAATTAAGATACTGAGATACCCTTGTGTTAACTTGTACACGGTACTCAAGAACTAACTATATTAAGCAGACATTATTCAGGACAATCTGTTAAGCGGCTGGTCCCGTCAGTGTCCGTGGAAGATTTCACTGTATTAAATTTGTATCATAGGTCTCGCATTTTGGCTTGAAAATCTTCAATTTCAAAACAGTATAGCGAAAATGCTACTATTGGAAATAGTAACTGAACTTAGTCTTCTATTTCGGGCGACAAATATTAATGGGTGACACTTCCTTACCAATGCCTGCTTAAAAAAATATGAATTAAATAATTTTCTAATATTGCCATATTTCAGAATGATTTTCATGGAAGCATTCTTTTTCATCGGCTTAATGGGCGGCTCTTTGCTCTCAAGTTTCGTCTACGCTGCCACCGGTGCCACCACCACATTCATCATATCCGGTTTACTCATGTGCGGCGCAACTGTTTTCATCGTCGTCAGCGTGCCAGAAAGTCTGCATTATTGTCCCGAACAAGAAACTAGCGAAACGATCAAATGTACAACAACTACTTTAAATGGTTGTTGTGACAAAGTGATCACACAAAAAAGTATTAAAGAAAAACAAATAGAAAGTACAAATAACGATAGTCTGGACATGTTAAAGAATATGCAAGCAAAACGTATAAGTGAGCTCACTATAAATGCCGAAGGCAAAGTCGTTGAGGTCACCGCCGATGAGAAGCAAAAGGATACCAAGCCCACCGGAAAGAAAAGCAAAAAGGATCTGAGCGGATGCGAAAGGGCAAGCAAGGACACAAATATGAAGAATTTCACAATGAAAACTGCAAGTGCTGAAGCAGAATCCACGGAGGAGAAGCCCAAAAGGGCGGGACTTTTCAGTTACGTGCATATCAAGGACATGTTGGTGACGTGCTTCAAGACGCGGCCATACTACGATCGCAGCATTATTTGGCTTGTAACCGGCACAATGTTTCTTTCGATATTCGTAATCGGTGAGTTGATTGCAAAATTAAATCTATCTAACAGTACTTCAGCTGTAAATAACTGTATACATAACGAACATAGTAATCATTGTGGAATGTACAGTTGTTTTGACGAAGAAATTTTAATTATTCTTGCTTTCACAGATGGCGCCATGACGGTTTTCTACTTGTTCGTGCGTGAGAAATTCCACTGGACCGTGCGTGATTTCACATTCTACGAGACGGTTAGTCACATGGTGCCCATGTTCGGCGCCCTGGTTGGTTTCTTGATATTACGTAAGGTAAGCCGACTCAGCTATGACTAATCTACTTTAAAATTAATTCAAATTGCTTATATAACGGGTTGTTATTGGAAATAATTTCTTAGTTAAAAGGCAATCGTTCAGATGCCTGCTTTTTAAAAGATTCTGGTGCCTCAAAAATTGATCATTGTAGTTTGTTGTTGGTCGTCTATAGCTTAAACTGGTTGTGAAACACATTGCCTTTGCTGATGTAGCTACTCTTGTCTTCCATCTAAGGTTGTTCAACTATTAGTAGGCTTCCTCGAGAAATCAAATATCAGTTATGAGACATGACCAAGCCCGTGTTATCACAATTTTTATATCATATAGCTAATATATGATATATTAGCATCAATATTTATGATTCGGATCCTTCAAATACGCGGCAATTGCGAATAATCTCATTTGATACGAAGTTTTTTTTAGTTGTGAATCTGTATAAGCCTTGAAATCCAACACAGAGTCAGCCTTTCCAACAGGTGCTACTTTGGACTGAGCAGGCAATTGAAAAGTAAAGTCCTCTCTCGACAACTGGACACCAAATTCTACAAGTCCCTTGGTTATAGCCGAGTTAGAAGGATAGAGTCATGTGTAGAAGTTCAGGCAAGTGAGCTTCTTTCTCTGAGCGTCATCCACTTGGCAGTGGCCATAAACGATTCTTTGAAGGCAAGCTAAATTTAGGAGGCGAACCCTCCCTCATCAGAGTTATGCGTTGGTTTTGGGACCCACTACGTAAAAAACGCCACCTATGAAAAGTAAACAATAGTCTCGGATGACAGACTCTCCTTTTGATCATTACCGTCCTGCTATATGGTGCGGAGACATCGGCCTTAGGTGTGTTCGAGAGAAAGGAGAAGGATTTATGGTCCTTTTCGCTTTGGTAATTGGCGAATATAACAAAGAGAAGAAACGATGAGCTCTGTTGTTAACTCGATATATACGGCGACATTGATATCAGATGTTGTCAGCGAATCAAAAGATAGTGGCTGTAATTCTATGTTATGTTGTCCGGATGGAAGAGAACACTCCAGCTTTGAAGGTTTTCGGTTCAGTACCCGCCGTTGGGAGCAGAGGAAGAGGAAAACGCGCTGTCTACGCCAGTAAAGAAGAAGAATCTGTAGAGAAGCTTTCGGAAGTTTCCCACCGCGAATTGCATTTATCAACACTAAATATGTCAGTCGTCAACCATGAGGCAACCCATGCTTTGTCTGAATTAGCTATCTTTCGAAAGGATTATTGAGATCACAGAGCTAGGCCGGTTTTCAACTTAGGTTCCTTTCGGCTGCAAAGACGACTTTTTTGGGAACTAAGGGAACTAGTTAATAATTCCTAAATATTGTAATATGTATCCAAGGATAAATTTATTAGTGCCTAGATCACTTTTGAAGACTTAAATCGACATTTTTTAGACCTTTTTATTACAATACTTTCTTCTCTTTTCACAGGTCTTCAGCATGTCCGTGGTCACTTTGGCACTGCTTGCATTCCTCAGCGATATTGCCAGCAGCATTGTGCGGGGTGTGGCTTCAGAGCCTTGGCATTTGTATTTGGCTGTTGCTTTGGGCGCCTTCAGATCGGTTGGTGGTCCAATGTGCCGCACCATTGTATCGAATATCGTGCCGCCTACTGATTTGGGTAAAAAAACATTGATTTGAAAAAAATATTATATATCTAACTGTAACATCTTTTTCTTCTTCTCACTAGGCAAAATATTTT
Source organism: Bactrocera neohumeralis (assembly GCF_024586455.1). Lineage (NCBI taxonomy): Eukaryota > Metazoa > Arthropoda > Insecta > Diptera > Tephritidae > Bactrocera > Bactrocera neohumeralis. Next base: position 23,973,616 of record NC_065921.1, read on the forward strand.
CCATAAAAAATGTTTTGCAATCCATAGCGCCCTTTTTGGCAGCACCGCTCTACACAGTTATCTATAAAGAGTCTTTGAAAATGTACCCGGGTCTGTTTAATATTGTCAGCGCTGCTTTATACGCAATCGCCTTCATATTTCTGATGTAAGTAAAGCATTAATTATACTCACTTTAGATAAACTTTTAAATTTATTATTATTTTTTTTTATTTCTTCAGCGTTGTCTTGCGATTCAAGTGTTCCCACAAAGAGCATTATGCGTCTATATTGAAATGATATAACCAACGAATGCTATCTAGTTCTATCAGCTGTTATTATGCAAACTTATGTGATATTTTTTAGAATTAAGTAAATTGAATTGTTCGAATATAAATAAATATTTTTTAATTATTAGTAAAATGAAATATTTGCATTTATTGCCACGAAGTTTGCAATACTCAGAGGGAAGCCTGTCGGAAAGCCTATAACTAATATACGTATATGTATATATTTAAATTATCATCATGACAAGCAGGGTCTATTAAGTCATGCCCCAAACCATTTTTATACAGAGTCCGGAAAGTAATAGGACTGATTTTCTTACGCCGCGACTGTATTTCGGATTGTGCGTGCACCGACTGGATTCGGTAGAGGGCGTTTCTAGCTAACGAACAAGCGGCTGGTCAGTTGTCTCCGAGCACCTGGAGAGTCAGGACAAACATTTTCGCGCGACGTGTTTCTGCGAGTGGTGTACGCCGAAAACGCAGCGTTCATTAAAGCAGAGGTATGCGTTTAAATTCTGTGTGAAACTCGATAAATCTGCTACAGAAACGTTTTATATGATCAAAAAGGCTTGCCCACATGTTGCTTTAGCATGTGTTTCGGTGGCACCAGGCCTTTTTGGAGGGCCGGGAAGAGGTCGCTGATAAAGACCGGAAGAATGAGCAAATCCAAAGTAAAAACGGAGTTCATTGTCTTGTTTGACCTCAAAGCCATTGCACACCATGAATTTGTCAAAGCCAGGTTTTACGTGGAAGTCCTCCAAAGACTCAAACGAAGAGTCAATCGGGTCTGACAAGACATCGCAGCCGATTGGAAATGCCGAAATACTGCGCACGACTTACTTTCATCGATGAGGAGGTTCGGAGTGTCATCAATAAAGCAAAATCTTCCATCCGATGTGTGGAAAATCGCAAGAGTGATCCCACTACTAAATTCCGGGAAGCCCGACTTTCACTCACCACCTGAGTTTAGCAAACCACCAGCATGGCTTCCGAAAGTGCACAGTACCACCACAGCACTTAGCGTCATAAACGCCCAAATAAGACGATCCTCGTAGCATTGGACTTGTCGCTTTTGACACAGTTAAGCTCACAACGCTATTTGAGGACATCGAAAAATATCCGCTCCCTCCAGGGTTGAAGAGGGGGACTTTGAACTGCCTGAACGGTCGTCAATCATCCGTACTATTTCGAGGTAAAAATTCCAAATTGAGAAGAATTAGACAGGGGGCTCCACAGGGTGGTGTCTTCTCCCCGTTGCTGTTGAACTTCTACATCTCGAAACTCCCTTAACAACCAGAGATAAACGTCGGGCAATGAGATCGATGGGATGTGCTCAAAAGTAAAAGGCTATTTCTCCGACTCCGACTCTCGCTTCCTGGCTGCGGAACCTTAATACTGCTGTCAATGGAGTCAAGATTCCGACTGTCAATAATTCTAAAATTTTAGGTGTGAATTTTGACAGTCTGTGCTCCCTCACTCCTCATACGACCGTGATTATCGCCAAAGTACAGAGCCGCAACAAAATCCTCAAGTCAGTAGCCGAAAGCACATGGGGAAAAGACAAAGAACGTTGTTGGCAGCAATCGGCCGGTCGGTACTTAACTATGCCACACCAACGCAAACGAGGAAGCCTCAGGCATGCCAGAACACTGCGCTCTGAACTATACCAGGATGCCTCTTGATGTCTCCTATCGAACGTCTACGCAGTGAGGTCCGTATGCTCCCAGTTAAGGAGCATAATCAACTCCTCCCAAGCAGTTGTTGTTGGAGTGTTTTCGTAGAAACCATCGCTGCAGTCACCTGCTTGAAGCGGAATCGCCTGCTGGGAGCATCAACTTCTTTCAATTAAGTCGACGACCGCATTTCGGACGCAACTAACTTCAGGCATTCACTGACTACCATTCATAAACATTTTCACTGACTCCCTCTCAGTAAATGGCGTACTTGGAGTCAAAGCATTGCAGACGACGAGCTCGATTTGCCGCGAGAATCGAGAAAGGCACTTGCGCAGCTTCGTTCTGGATACTGTGGTTAAACTCCTACTTATCCAGAATCGACCTCGAAATACCAAATATACATATGTCCAGCATGCAACGGGACCGCGCATGACTCTAACCAACTCTTTGCATGCCCTGTTAACGCTACACATCTGACTTATTCAATGACTTGAAAGCAATAAAAACAAAAAAATAAATAAGTGTAGGGGATTTTAAAACTATATATGCATTTATTAAAATTTTTTACTGGGTCGTGTTTTGGTATATATGTATTTACATATTTTTTTTATTTCGAATATAAGCCTTTATCTCCGAAAACAGTAGCTTTTTTGTGACAAACAAATATATCTTAAAACTTATTTTCAAAAATTATAACTTCCAAATAGGCGTGAAATTGAACTTTATATTAGTGGAAGCACGCTCTATAAAATAAAATACATTTTACTTGACAGAATTTAGATATGTTGCTTATTTGCTTAAATACTGCAGATTGCTATGTAATTTGAGATTTCTTACATAATTATAGCTTAGAACTACTAATATCGTCGGAAAAAAATGTTTCGAAAACTATACACATTTTTGCTATAAAAATATATATTTTATATAACGTTCTATAAATTTTCGTTTCCTGTTTATTTTACACTTTAAAATCTTTAAAATAATACTTAGCAAGTATTTCCACATCACATGCGACAATTAGCTAACAATGTACGTATAAACTTTATCATACGTTAATTACAAACAAAAAAGCAATTTATACAATATATACGTATATGTGTATGTTTTCATAACTTTGTGACATAATTTTTAACTGCCGATCGCTTGATAAGCCGCCGTATTGCCCAACGACTTTTGAATGCTGTAAATTACGCTGAAACAAACAAAATAATAACGGCAATTATTTTCATTATTTTCATCATTTTCACAAAAATTAAAATAATCAAAATCGCAAAAAAAAAAATTGGAACGGTAACTTACGCAATCAGTGTGAAACAAAGCAAATAGAGACCGGCGCTGATGAAATTAAAAATGCCTGGATAAAAACCGATTGTTGCGTTATAAACCGTCGTGTAGAGCGGCGCAGCGCCGAGCGGTGAAAGCGACTCCAACGAAGTAGTGAATGCGAATATTTTACCTGATTTAATTTTAAGGGGAGAATTAAAAAAAAAATGAAATAAAATAAACTAGTACTTACCAACTTCCGTTGGTGGCGCTACATGCGAGAGTATGGCACGTGCCATAGGACCCATTATGCCGCGCATGCCACCGAGCACCATGCCCAGATAGAGCTCCCACCAATACATGGCAGTGGCGCGTACAGTGCTCTCCAATACACAACAAGCCAGCGATAGCATAGTCATTGAGACGATTGAGAATTTTAAAACCTAACGGACATGGATTTTGAGTTTAAGAAGAAGACGGTACCACAAACAATAAGAGCTTACCTTGCGCAATAAAATTAAGCCGAAAATGCTGCCAATTATTTGCACAACGATGCGCGCTGCATTGAAAAGTGTATAATCTTTCAGCGTCCATTCGAATTTCGCGCGGAAGAAGAGATACGTCACATTGCTGTCACCCTCTGAAAAGAAAATTAAATAAAATAAAGATAAATAAAAAAATATAAATAAAAAAAATAAAAAAATAAAAATAAAATAAAAAAAAAAAAATAAAAAAAAAAAAAAAATAAAAAAAAAAAAAAAAAAATAAAATAAAAAAAAAAAAAATAAAAAAAAATTAAAAAAAAATAAAAATTGAATAAAAAAAAAAAAACAAATAAAAAAAAAAAATTAAAAAAAATAAAAAATAATAATTTAAAATGTATACACATACATAGGCGTGCACGACTTACCCATCGTGAATAACGCAATGGTCAGTGTAATCATTGTAAGCCAAATGATGGCGCGATCGTAGCTGGGTCGTCGTTCGAAGCAAGTGTGCACTAAATCCTTCACCAAATCAAAACGGAAGAATTCGCGTATTTTGGACTAAAAATCAAAAATAACGGTAAAAATATAAATTTTAATATACAAAATTGTGTTTAGCACTTACACCCGTGTGTATTTGATCGGGTCGCAGACTTTCCACCACAAATATGAACACATATAATAAGGCGAGTAACATCAGCAGCGCTGAAATGGCGAACACGGTCACTACATTTGTAGCTGCGTATACATAGCCGCTCAAAACATTGCCAAACATCATGCCGGCCAATAGTGATGCCTCATTCAGCACCATGCTGGAAGGGAGCAAAGGAAGAATGATAAAAAGTTATAATATTGTTGTTGTTTTTGAAGTGGCATAAAATGATGTCCAAATAATTTGATAGAATATAAAAATTTCCGACTTCCTTCTGACTGCCCTGATACGGTATCAAAAATATAAAATCAATTTTGCTTACCGCACGGCTCGAGCTTTCTCCTTGGCCACATCCGAAATATAGCAATATATACCGGTAATTAGCGCACAGGTGCCACCACTAATCACCGAGGGTACTGAAGATAGTAGAAATAGCCAAGGGCTGATAACAACTTTGGTCGAAATAAAAGCTAAAATCGTCAAAATTATGCAGCCGGTGAGGTAACCTGGGAAAAAGAAGAAAACAAATATAATAATTTAAATGGAAAAATTTCATTTTCGATTGCATCAGAACTATAGCATTCACAAATGAAAGAGTTTCTATGAAAGGACTCAATTTTAATCGATCAGTTTGTATGACAGCATTACTTGCTAAATTTGCCCGATATCGGCGGTTCCGATAAATGAACAATGAATGTTGGCAATATACAAGGCAATCGGCCGGTCGATCCTTAACTATGCCGCACCAAAATGGTCGCCTGCAGTGAAACGCAGACGAGGAAGCTCCAAAGTTGTCAGAACACTGCACTCCGAACTATGATAGGATGCCTCTTGATGTCTCTTATCGAACCATGTATAGTGAGGCCCGTATGCTTCCAGTTAAGAAGCATAACGAACTCCTCTCCAAGCAGTTTCTGCTGTAGAAATTATCCCTGAAGTCACCTGCTTGTAGCGGAGCCGCCTCCTAAGTCCATCAAGAAGTCCTTCCTCAACTACGTTAACAACATAAAACAATATGCCGACCAGACTTCGACGTAACAAACTTCAGACATGCACTAACCGCCATTAACAGTCGAGCCATAAACACATTCATCGACTACCTCTCCGTGAATGGTGTACTTGGAGTCAAACCACCACCCATTGCAGACGAAGTGATCGAGTTGCTTCGACGATCGACAGTGACTCTTGCGCAGCTTCGTTCGGTAAACTGCGGCAGATTAAACTCCTACTTATTCAGCATCGACCCCGACATATCAGATATATGTGTGTATGTCCAGCTTGCAACGAGTTCCCGCTGGACACTAACTACGTTTTTGCATACCCAGTTAACCCTACACATCTGACACCCCTCTCCTTATTGTCCGACTCCATCGAAACAGCACGTTTCCTGGGCCTCGTTGGTATACCTCGATGACAACTTATCTGAATTTTCCCATCCTAACGGGGACTAGATAATCGCTACAACAACAACAACATTAATGCACAGTTTTTAGGGACGAAAATTACGCGTGCAAAATGTCAGTTCCATATCTCGAAAACTGGGGGGCTCGTTCGCGTATATACAGGCAGACAGACGGGCATGGCTAAATCGACTAAACTCGTCACGCTGATAATTTATACACATTTTTTATAGGATCTTCGACGTTTCCTTTGCTATAAACTTCTTGTCAAACTTAATATACCCTGTTTCTGGGTATAAAAATATATTTAATCTCATGTTTAAACATTGTTTTACTTTTAATTGAAATATTAAGTGAAACACAAAATAATCGATTTAATTATAACCTGTCATAACAAAAGCGCAGAGACTGACAAATTATTTACATATATTTTTTTGTGCAATTATAACAGTGATTTTACTGACAGATGTTAGGCTGAGTTATTATTATTTATAATTTTTGCACAACAGTAATTATTATAGATGTTGAGGTAAGTTGTCCTACTACATTAGTAGTACTCCTTCGAAAATCGAGCTAAACTTACCCGTATATGTGGCCAGTATAATTGGGCGTCGTCCAAACTTATCCGACCATGGACCGACAAATAAGCTAACAAATGCCGGTATGATGCTTTCCAAGAGCGAGCGCGCCATCAGTATACGCGCAACGTATGGTTGGACGCGAGTTTCGATCTCCTATAGCAAATAAATGAATAATGTAAATAATTAAATAAAAATAAAAAGGTTTATAGCTGCATATTTTCATATAAGTAGGCAAATATGGCTAACAACTGTTTTAAGAAATATTTCTTTATTTAAACAAAGTATGGGTAGACATAAGAGTAAACATTTAAAGCATTTGTAAAAAAAAAAAGTTTTTCATATATGTACATATGGTCATGTAAAATGAAAAATCATCAAAAAAAAAACCGAAATTGAGTTTTTTTCATATTACATACATGTGTCATAAACTTTTAAGCTTCCGATGTCCAATATATCAAATATATAACCATTTTATAACCAAAACAGACATTTTGTTTCAAGATGAGTTGTTTCAATTATATCTTTCTTCCTTCACTTGTAAAATTATGAAAAGTGTTGTTACGTTATTTCGCACATTAGGTGACGATATACTATAATTTTCTATTTGTATACAAGTTTTTTATAGACATTTATAGACACTCATTGCTGGGGCGCACTTTTTCATTGATTTATTTCGATTTTATGGCTTTTGTTCTATCGTAAAATTGTCTACTTATATTTAACAATATTGTTTTTTATTGCACCTTGACCTATTTCACAAAAGTGTATACACACACAAACACCTGCAAGCATGTCCCGACTCATCGCATTAGTTAACGATTAACACTATGCACTTTTATACATATATACAAATATATTTATAGGTTAGATGCATTGCACTGGATTTTAATGCAAAATCACTGCTAATTAACGACAATGTGCTTTCATGGATTTCTATTGTTTAAGTAACTTCAGCTTTTGTGGTGATAAGAAATTGCATCTGTGTACGCCCTACATAGTGCTTATCTATTTAAATGTGTCACCAAAGCGAACACTTGTAAACTATATAGTAAATTTATTAATCCATTACGCCGAGTGAATGGATTTAATCTATGCAATTGCAAATATGATACATATATACATATATATATAGTTATGTCTATATGAATATAATATAAAAGTATAATTAAATTTTCTGTTAAATTTATATTAATATTTTATCTTAAAGGAATACATAATTTACAAGAAGTTTGTGTCAAAATCGAATAAGTGTCGACTGGAGTAAAATTGATGAAGCAACGAATTTTGAGCGTTAAGTTTTTTAGTAAATATCAAGTTTTTTTCCATTAATGGCTTTGCAAAAGTTAAAAAAATGAACTTATATAAACCGTAATTCAACTTTTTTTCTGACACGCTCCAGAGTAATTGCTGGCTTTGCGGTGTTTTACAATATCTCTCCACTAAACTTTAGTATAATATATTTCAAATATCATACAATAATGTACCATTGATTAAAAAAAATGCATTTCATATAAAATATAAAAAAAAAAGGCCTCCCTTCTTATTTGCGCTATGAGCTATAATCTATGAATATTTCTATAACGTGACAACGTATAATATTTTCTCTAAATACTTTACTTTTTTTATTAATTTATTTAATTTGTAACATATTTTTTTATAAATTCACTTTTCTAACTGAATACGCAGCCATAGCTTTAGAATTAAAAAAAAAAAACTAAAGAAATGCAATGTCTTAAACATGACTAACTGAATAAAAACATATTAACGATCTTAGGCAACAACATTTTACAATTATTGTAATTAGAAGACGAACAATACAAATACTACTCACCTCCGCCTCCTTTGTTTCCCTGCTAACACCCAACAGCGGCTGGCAATCACTCTCGTTATATTTATATACAGCAACACAAGTCTGATATAGAACCTGGTTTTGATATACCGCCCCTTAAATAATAGAAAAATACATTTTAATAGTACAAATTTAAGCATAAAATCGCAATATTAAAATACCTGATAAATACATGGCAAGAAAAACCAAAAACACTGCGGGCTCTAATATGAACCAACGTCTGCGGGGCGCTGCATATAGTGTGTTGTCGGTTGAAACTGGTACATCATCTTTACTAGCCGTTTCCTCGTCTTGACTACTACTATGTGCGGTTGCGGTAGACGGTGTGTCGCCGTTGTTGCGCACGCCAATTGTTGTTGCATCTAGTACCTGAGTCGTTTCCTCAGCAGCTTCAGGATCATATAAGCTTTCCTCGTCGGAATTCATTTTTATAATATATCTATTTATTACGTATTTATTTTCGTCGTTAAATTATTTTTTATCGCATAATCGACAATAAGGCAGTATAATTAATGTCCGGTTTGATTAGTCACTGGTTTTTGTTACTTTCATATTTTTTAATTAAACATAAGTACATAAATAAATACTATAAACTTATTATATCATTGTTTTTAATTTGTTGATTTGGTGTTATTTATGAATTCACTTTGGCTAATTTTATAATGCTCTGTCGTCATTAAGTGTTTGCCGTCGAAGTCGGCTCCCTTTTGTTGTTTAGGCTGATTATTATTATAATTTAAACTGCTGCAGTCGCTTTAAGCACGACCGACTTCCAAGCACAGACTGAGCTGAAACTTTTTTGCTTCAATGATTTCATACGATTATACGATTTGTGAAAGTTTTCTACTTTAAAGGTGACGCAGCTACTCACTATTGGCCATTTGTACTTCCATGTATCGTCACTTAGCAGATTATATTCAACTATTTCATGTTTATTTCTCTTTGTATTGACAAATTAAAAATTCTAAATTCCTTTGTTTACAGAGATTTTACGTTGTGGAAGATTTTATTTTTAATTTGCTCGTTTGTTTTGCGTTTTAATTTGCTAATTTAAGGAGAATGAAAAACCAATAACAAAGGCGAAAATAGTGGGAATTTTGCTTGTTGACAGTTGTCAAAAGTCAGCTGTTCGCCAACCTTCAGCTGCTCGTAGGGAAATGCGTGCACAAGCGTGTGTGTGTGTGTGTGAAAATACAGGTGAATTTGAGTACCGTTATTGGCGCGCTTCTTAATTTTATTGTGTGATTGATTTTGTGAAAAGTGAAAAAGTGTTAAAATCAAGTAATTTATTTAGTTTATTATGTGCAGTGCTTTAATATTAAGTTCTAAAGTATTAAGAAAACAAATTATGTGATATTAAATATTAATGCTTACAAATAGTGTGTGAAATGTAATAAGCCAAAACACATGCAACAAGCGGTTCTAGAACGGCTCGTTGAAAGTGCAAATGAAATAAAAAAGGAAATCAAAGACAAATGTTCATCAATTTATCAAAACAAGTATGTAAGTAGATTAATTATATCTTAAATAAGCCGTTGTGCCGGTATTCCTTATTAGAATGTAAAAGCATATCCATTCTGGTCCAGAGTATGGTGTTGTGACGACGGTGGGCCGTCAGTTTTGTGACCTTGAACCTGTGCATAAAATTCGTATTATGTACGTGCATATACATACATACATACATATGTATATAGTACATTCGAGGAGTAGTATAAAAAACAATACCAATGTTTTTGTTTACTAACAAATAAATAAGTTCTAGACACCTTTTACATTTTAGAAAGCAGCCTTTATTTCAGTAAAATAATCAGTGGTTAACATTACCTGTTATCAAGGAGACGCGACTTTTAAAAATGAATTAAAATACATTCTTATTTGCCTGTATATTTTTTCGACATTCAAACGATTTGTTTGCATAATAATTTATATATTTTGTTATATACTATATGTAATTTATTTTCTTACAATATTGTTTTTTTAGTATATATGCAAATTATATTCCTACAATAATTTCATAATAACTAAACTTTCAAACTTAAATTATAAATAATTACTCATTAATATGTCACATTGTAAAACGATTTTAAAATATCTGATTGGTTTATGTTTTTTGAGTTGTACTATTTGTTGGAGGTCTCTCAGTTCCTCCATTTTTCACCCGTAGTTCGAGAATGTAAATAAGTCTATTGTGACGAACAGATAAACGGAAAGTATATTAGTCTGCGCATATGTTATAACAAATATTTTACTTACATCATAACGCAGAAGCACTCCACATGTAATCCTGCGCTGATAAAATTATAGAATCCAGGGTAAAAGTCCAAGGTACTATTGTAGACGAGTGTATATAGAGGCGCAGAAAGCAATGGCGAAAGTGTTTGCAGACATGACGCCAGCGAATAAATTTTGCCTAAAAAGATATAGAACAACCTGTTGAAATACCTATTTGATTTTCACCGTTTTCTGTGATTTTATACCAATTTCATTTGGTGACACTGCTAACGAAACGATTGATTGCAACATTGGTCCCGTTATGCCGGACATTAGGCCAAAGGATGCGGCCACATACATTTGCCAGAACTGCTGAGCTAAACCACGAGTTAGACTGTCCAAAATACAACCAAATAAACCCATCATGGCAATGGCCGAAAATGATATTTTTAAGAACTTAAATAAAATAATTATTATAAGTGCAATAAAAACATTCGTTCGTATAAATTTACATTTCTGAACAGGCCGAAGGCAACCGCACTACCAATCATTTTAATTGTGATGTCAACAGCATTATAATAGGTAAACTCTTGCAATGTAACGTTGAATTTGTTGCGCAAGAATAGATAGAAGACGCCCATCTCTCCTGCTGCATGTTTCAATAATACAATAATTTTTTACTTAAAATTTTTTAACCCTGCATTTTGTATATGTATATGTATGTCTAAAATACGAATTTTCTACTTACTAAGTGCGAATTTTGAAACAATTAAAATTGAAATTGTACAAGCAATGATGGCTCGTCCATAATTCGGACGCCGTGTCGCACAAGTCTTTACGAGATCCTCGATTAAACGCACATCAAAAAAGTGTTTTGCTTTATACTAAAATCCAAATAAATCAACAAGTTAAAAGTAATATTTGAAATTCCTTTGTTACTCACCGCAAAGGTGGTTTCTTCGACTTCTAAACTTTCGGCAATGAAAAACCAAACATACAGCAAAGCGATTAATACGAGTGCCGCAGATATAGCGCAGACTATTGTAGTATTTGTTAGACGCAACAAGTAACTACTACCTATATTGCCAAATACCAAACCCAAACCCATTGCCATGTTCATAAAGAACATCCTAAAATAATAATATACCATTATGAAGTTAGGTAAATCATAAGGTTTCTATGTCATTTTCGTCTACTCACCGCTTTGCTTTATTTTCCATATCTGTTACATCGGATATATAACAGAACACAATTGTTATCAAAACGCAGCCGCCGCCAACGAGCGTAGACGGTATACTAGCCAAGAGATAGAACCAGGGATTTAGCGATAGCACTTGTGAAAAGCTAACTAAGATTGTAGTTATAACCTGTCCGAGAAACGTAGCTATTTAAATAAATTAAATTATAGTTTGTTTCCAAAATGGCTATCTTTGTTTTTTGATATTACCGCTAAAGGTGGCCAACAGCACTGGTCGACGTCCGAACTTATCCGACCAGGGTCCAACAAATAGTACTAGAACTCCCGGCCATACATTATTCAATATAGAACTGGTCATTGTAATTTTGGCAACATAAGGTTGTATACTTTTTTCGATTTTCTGAAAAATATAAAGTTTAAGTTCTATAAAGTTTCAAACAAATGTAAAAAAAATACTTAATTCTGCCATAAGTTCTGTTATAAAGTTCTTTTATTACAAAGTTTTGTCAACACCTACATATGTATCAATATTAGGGTGCTTCAAAAAAATTTTTGAATTTTTTTTCAACTCTGACTCCCTCAAATGTTAGTGTTTAAAAAAAAATGAATCCTCCCTCAAGCCAGGCGCTGTAGCTTAACTCTAAGGGGTCGCACCCTTATAAATATAGAATGCTCGGTAACACACGAACCTTGCCCTTCCTTATTTGTAACTTTAAAAGGAATATACTCATTTCGAAACAACTTTTGCAAACCGGGAAAATTGGTTAACAAAATAGTGGTTCGCGCCGTATTGCGTGCTGCATCCTATTATCGATCGAAATAATCGCCCATAGTTGATGATTCGGTTTCGCACCACGTTAATCTAGTGGACCACGTTAATTTAAAGCGCACCCTTAAAGGCGCCGTACAGTGCGCACCGAAGACGATATTGCTGTTGTAGAGAACGACGGAGTCCATCCGTCATCAGACGCAACAATTGGAATGCCCATCCACATGAGCCAATGTTTTTCGGAAGGATTTTGGTTTGCGAGAGTACAAAATCCAACTCATGAAGAGATCCATTTTCCTTGACAAGTATTTTTTTGTTTTGTTTTTTTTTTTTAGAAATTTCTGCGGATGCGTTCGCTTACAGTTTTTATGGCTGAATGAGTTCAAACTACGCAAGGTTGATAATTTCCATTACGTCATCAACCGTAAACGCTTGTGGGGTAAATAAACATTTTCAAAAAATTAAAATTTTTTATAAGCTTATAAATTTGATTTGTGTTTTTGCCATACTTAAGTATGATTAAGTATGGTACGATCTCCGACGTTTCCTTCTGGGTGTTACATACTTCATGGCAAACTTAAGGGGTTAATTCTGGTTTAGAAGCTCGAATTTTAGGTATTTTTTTGACGCGCATGCTTTTTATTGATATTCTAAGAATACAAAACATAAATAATATAAGAAAAAAAATTAAATTTTATAAAACTGCAGGTCAGCGAGGTAGAGACTAATAAAACAATTTTACAAAATGGTGCAGGTTTAAAAAAAAGTTTCGTATTTTCCCTGCTTTTTTTTTGGTTCGGAATTAAAAAAAAAAAATTCTTTCGAAAGCTCTTCGTAGTGCGAATGTATAAGAAAGCTCTGTGTAAAATTTCATGTGAATCGGTTGAGTAGAACTTGAGATATCATGCACACCGTTTCTAGAAAAGTAGTTATGAGAAAAACGAGTTTAAAGTTTGAGAACTAGTCGCGCGCAGTCGGAGTCGGAGTCACAAAATGAGCTGTAACTCGGAAAATAATTTGAATTTCGAAAAATCCTCTTAGGGACATTTTCTTGAAGGGTTATACTATAAAAATATGCAAAAAAAAATCGATTTTTTCGCATTTCTAAACAAGAATACCCCCTTAATATACGCTGTTCAGGGTATACTAACTCCACTTTGTTCTGCGAATTTGTTCTCGTTGTATGCATTATCAACTTTGTAACAGAACTTTTGACAATATTAGGATATTTAAATTTTGAAAATTATTGCAATAACAATAGATTTTACAAATTGATATCATAGATCTTAGATACAGTTAGATAAGATTTCGAAGCTGACCTTAGCGATAGAGATCACAGGGATAGATAATCCTTTGCGATTTACTGCAATGCGCAATTGAGTCAAAGTATAAATACATACATATATACATATACCTATAGATATAATATATCTTCTAAGACATTTTTGAATAAATCAATACAAGATTGCTTTCTGGATACCAAACCATATTTATCAGAGGCTCTCCCCTCATTTCGTTTGATAGTATATTACAAAAAACTAATGAATTTTTATTGTAATTGATAATACTGATACAATTTTAATGCACAACAATTCTTATCAAATTTTGCTTACAAAAACAAAATTCCCATGCAGATAAAAAACTACTTGAGCTATTTTATCAGTAGTATGACGGCAATGACAAGCAATTTTGGCATACTCAATAACAATAACACCGTCATTCGTACGAGTGTAGTTTCGATACAAAAAAACCTAAAAAATAAATTAAAAAGCCGGTTATTAGCCGGGTGAATCCCAAACCGAATTTATCACAAAACAAGATTACTAATAATCAGACAAGCGTGATAAATTCAAATTAAAGCTTTGTGGTTTTACTATGTTGATTGATCTTTATTTAAATTGGAGCTATATGCTATAGTGATTCGATATCGGCGGTTCGCATAAATTATAAGCTTCTTGGGGAGAAAAGGTAGTGTGCAAATTTCCGAGGTTTCGTGTTTCTATGAAAGTTTTAAGGAAACTCGAAGAATTTTAAAAGTGTTCCAACGAACTTAAGCTTAGCTAGAGGTCGCCAGTGTTGAATTATTATCAATATTTTGCATTCGGTTGGTGTTCAATCGTTAATTATTTCGAGAATACATCCACCAATGCTTTTATTAAATATTTTTCAAAATATTATTTTACGAGCCGGAAGGCGTTATCTCGATTAATATATCTTCACCAAAGTTGTCAACTAATACCATATTAACTTGGTAAAAACTCACCTGCGCTTCTGCAGTTTTAGGAATGATACCACGCAGCGGTTCACAGTCGCTCTCGTTGTAGTGAAAAACGGCCACACAAGTTTGATACAGTTCCTGATTGAGCATGACCGAACCGGTTAACAAAAAACCGACAAACATTAAAAACACCGGCAGTTCTAAGGATATAATTCGTCCGCGCGGCCTGCGCCTCGTTTGTGGCATAAGCGGATCGGTCGACGTGAATTCACTTGCTTCCCGGCCATCTGCGCTGCTGGTAGTTTTGGAATTGTCTGCTGCATCGTAAGTCACCTGGTCGAATAACATATCGGTGCTATCCACCGTCTCTGGTGTGAAACTGTCGTCTTTTTTAACCATTTTCGTTGCAATTTAAGTTTATTGCTTTCTAACGGTAATTTATTAAAGAGAAAGTTGAAATTTACACTTTTTAATATTGTTTACAAGCCCAATTATTGAGTGTGGGTCTTGTTACAGAAATTATTTTTATTTTTCTTTCTTTGTCCACACTTAAAATTCATAATTTTGTACAAAGCTAAATGAAAATTCGGACATTTCTGCTTTTCCTTATCACTTCGCGTTCCGCCGTTAGATATTTGTAAGCGATCAGCTGCTAAATTGTACTGTCTAGACAGGCTACTTGGCTACTACTTTGGAGGTGCACGCTTCGCTTTGACAATCTATCGCGCGATAACCAAGTAATTGTGGGTGTTGACACAAATCACAAATGCATGTGTATGCGTGTATATCTGTGTATGTATTTTGCTTAAGAATTTTTAGTCGGAAGTTGATTTTTTTGGTCTGTGAGTGAGTGCACCACTCCTCCATAATCGAGGAAAACTTTCTATATAACCTTGTTCGGCAGATTGGTCGCCTGTTTCCAGATCGTAAGCATAGACCCAAGACTCATCGCCAGTAATAAAACGTTTCATGACATCCTGGTGGTCGGAAAGCATTGTTTCACAGACGTTATCACGACGCTGGTTTTCGAAAAAATTTGTGTGAGTGATTTTGCAACCAACCACTTTTCATAGGCCCGAATAATCTTTCAAAATACTTTTTACTGATCCTACCGATATTCTAACCATACCAGTAAGATCTCTGTCTATTAATCGTTGATACTCCAAAATTTCCTCAAATTCAAATTCTCAAATTTCCAAAACTAAGAATTGCTCGAAAAAATGGCATATGACGACATAAATTTTATTAAAAGTGATCCTAATTTGTTGAAAATATTAAAAAAAAATCCGCAAAGCTCCTGCACGTAAAACAACGGAACATGCTGACACAGCCATCACCAGAAAACTCAAGGCTGATCCTTTTAAATCTTCTAGAAGAGCTTATAGCTGCAATTAAAGAGGAATTTGAGTTTAGCGTATTCAGTAGACTTGTACGACTGAGGCTAGGCGTCTCAACGATGCTCAGTTATTTGGTCGAATAGGTCGACAAAAACATTGGTGGTGTCCAAAAAAAACAGGAACACGGAACTTTGGTGTCCAAAAACAAAAAAAAAAAAAAACAGGAACACGGCTGAATTTTGCTAAAGAACAGTTAGAAAAAGATGTCAAATTTTGGAGAAGAGTACTTTGAAGCGATGAAACAAAGCTGAATCATATTGGATCCGATGGCAAATCATTTGTCCATCGCCCCAGGTGTCAGACATATGTATAACTCCCGATACACCACAAAATCGTTAAGCATGGCGGTGGTAGCGTGATTGTCTGGTGAACGTTTTCCTAGTATGGCGTAGATCCATGAGGATAGATGGTAGAATGGACCAATTTTCTTACCTCAACATTTTCAAATAGAACCATTGGCGTTCGAATCGATGCCTGTGAATTAGATTTTTATGCATGACAATGATCCAAAGCACGTGGATTAAAAAATTGGCTTACTACAGAAAGTATTGTCGTCCTGAATTAAAATGCAGATTGCCAAGCAATTCTTCTGAGTGCCTAAGAGGAATAATACTTAAAACATTTTTATATTTTTTTTTAATTCCGCAAGAGCGGCCTATTGTGTTTTTCTATGGCCAGACCAATTGGTACCTTAATAATATTTTTAAAAAGAACTATTAAAAAAACTTTTTATTTTTTGATTTTGGAATGTGCAATTCCTCAATTTATGCTATGGTAATGAAAAGTTCAAATTGTTTTCTGTCTATACTAACTGAATGAACATAAATTTCAGATAATGATGGAAGAAATAAGATTTTTGATAATATTTTCGACCTCTTAAGCCCTTCTGTTTTTTCACAAAAATGTTTTCATATAAGAACTTGATTTTAATCGGTCAGTTTGTATGTCAGGTATATGATATTTTGGTCCGATCTGAACAATTTGTTCGGAGTTTGTACCATTGCGGTTTATGAATTTTTATTAATTTTAAGCAGAAAATTTTTCCTCATCTTTTTTTCCTTCAGGAGTTCGGGAACCCAAATTTTACAGAAGTACATAAAATTTTGTAAAAGTACATTATTTTTATTTATTCATTAAATTTCTTTAAGAAAGACAAAACAAAGACTCGCTTGTTCTGACTTGCAAGTGGGTATAACCCCTTAACTGCATCTGTCGATTTATTTTGCATCTTCTGATTTTATATTGTGGGTCATAAACTCATTTAGTTCGATTACTAAATTTTGTTTCGTCCCAAAACGTGAAATTATCAATTCAAACGATTTGTTTACATAATAATTTATATATTTTGGCGTATATATCATTAATTTTCGTACAATACTATTTTCTTAATAACTAAAACTTTTTTCCAAACTTAAGTTATAAATAGTTACTAATTAATATGTATAAAATATCAGTAATCACCTTTAAAAAAAAAGATTTTAAAATATCTGAGTTGTTTATGCCTATTGAGTTGTTGGACTATCCGTTGGAGGTCTATCAGTTTCTCTATTTTTCACACGTCGTTCGAAAATGTAAATGAGTCTATTTTGAAGAACAGACATAAGGAAAGTATTAATATATTACTTCATAACCATTAAAAAATGCGAACAAATCTTTTTTTAACTTACATCATAACGCAAAAGCACTCCACGTATAATCCTGTGCTGATAAAATTATAGAATCCAGGGTAAAAGTCCAAGGTACCATTGTAGACGAACGTATACAGAGGCGCAGAAAGCAATGGTGAAAATGTTTGCAGACATGACGCCACTGAATAAATTTTGCCTAAAAAGATATAGAACAACCTGTTGAAATATTTCCTTTTTAACGTTTTCCGTGATTTTTACCAATTTCATTTGGTGACACTGCTAACGAAACAATTGATTGCAACATTGGCCCCGTTATGCCGGCCATTAGTCCAAAGGATGCGGCCATATACATTTGCCAGAACTGCTGAGCTAAACCACGAATTAGACTGTCCAAAATGCAACCAAATAAACCCATCATGGCAATAGCGGAAAATGATATTTTCAAGAACTAATATACAAGAATTATTTTAAGTGCAACAAAAACATTCGTTCGTATAAATTTACATTTCTGAACAGGCCGAAAGCAATCCCGCAACCAACCATTTTAATTGTGATGTCAACAGCATTGTAGTAGGTAAACTCTTGCAAGGTAGTGTTGAATTTGTTGCGCAAGAATAGATAGAAGACGCCGAGTTCTCCCGCTGCAAGTTTGAGTATATGAAATTTTTTCGATTATATATACCATACAAGTATATAATATTAAATAATACCTAAATTCAGGGTTAACATTTCAAATAATTAAAAAATATTAATTATAAACTTTGAATCTCCAAAATCGGATAAAAAATTAAAAACAAATTTAAAATTAATTCGATTACAACTAAATTAAAAAAAAAATAAAATTTGATTACAATCCAAATATCGGATTGAAAAAACAACGTTAACTTCAGTTGCACCGATATTTTGTCAACTGAAAAAAGTTTAGACAAACTCCAAAGAGACATTGGTTGGCAAAATACAAGACAATCAGCCGGCGGGGCATTAACTACACTGCTCCAATATGGTCACCGGGATGCAAAAGAGTGCAGATGGAGACCGAGATGGACCTGTTAGAATACCGCACTCCGGATTACAACAGAAAGTCTTCTGTTGTCTCCCATCGAACATCCTTCTAGTGGGTCCCACATGCTTCCTGAAAAGGAGCATAATATCTCTTCAATCAAATTCTGCTGGTATGTTTTCACAATAACCAGCCCTGTAGTCATCTGCTTGAAGCGGAGCCACCTCCTAGGAACAACAGGAAAGCATTCCTTCAACATATCAATGAAATATACATATATAACAATATACTGA
Source organism: Bactrocera neohumeralis (assembly GCF_024586455.1). NCBI lineage: Eukaryota > Metazoa > Arthropoda > Insecta > Diptera > Tephritidae > Bactrocera > Bactrocera neohumeralis. Next base: position 23,992,499 of record NC_065921.1, read on the forward strand.
CAAAATTCCCAACTCAATTAACTGGGCCTACTGTTAAGTGATTTCGATGACAGTTAACTATTGCTATTGTTTTCCCCCCATTCTGGATCTGAATAATACTTACAATGACAATAACACATGCCAAATTTCTTGAAGATATGAGAAAGCTTTCCATACAAGCACTTCATTCCGGTCGTTCGGTTTGTACAGCAGCAAAGTATATGTTATATTGATCTGATATCGACGGTTCCGACAAATGAGCACCTTCTTACAGAGAAAAATGATGTAGGTAGGTAAGAGTGGCCTGGACGATGACAACAACTGATGAGTCGACGTTGCGAGTTTTCGAGAGAAAAGTTCTGCGAAAGATTTATGGTTCTTTGCGCGTTGGCCACGGCGAATACCGCATTCGATGAAACGATGAGCTATACGAGATATGCGACGACATTGACATAGTTCAGCGAATTAAAAGACAGCGGCTACGCTGGCTAGGTCATGTTGTCCGGATGGACGAAAACACTTCAGCTCTGAAAGTATTCGACGCAAAACCCGCCGGGGGAAGAAGAGGAAGATCTGCACTCCATTGGAAGAACCAAGTGGAGAAGGATCTTTGTAATATCCAATTGGCGCCACGTAGCGAAAAGAAGAAACGACTGGCGCGCTGTTGTTAACTCGGCTATAATCGCGTAAGCGGTGTCTATGCCAATAAAGAAGAAAAAGGTAAGAGTGTTGCTCTTTGGACTCAATTAGCGCTGGTAGCAGCATTTTAATAAACTCTCGTAAGATTCTATGTTAATATCATGTTTCATTGTTGTACTCAAACCATTTGGGGCCATCAATGAAACTACTTATCTCCGTTTGCTTTTTGTTGATAGACATTCAAGGTTTGAGATTTCATAGATTCCAAAAATCCGATTTTTGGATTTGTGCTAGACCTGGGCTCCCTTCGACTTTGTAGCTTCGGTGCGTACTATTGTAGGGCATAGCCTTTTTACGCATGTTTTCTAAATGGTATGTCTGTACATATATGTATACCTTTCCTGAACCTATATAATAAGTCTTTAGTTTTTGTTTTGCCATAATTTTAACATATCAGTTTCGATATTCTGCTTTTGGTTTTAGATTTTCATCTATTTTGCTCTACTTGGTCAAACTATAAAAAGTAAACAAAGGGTCCGTGACCCCAAATGTAAACAAGGGTTGTTGACTTGGCTAAATGTGAAAAACGTTGTGAACTTGGCTAATTATAAACAAAACTTTAGTGACTTCATAAAATGTAAACAAAAGAGTCATTGACTCCATGAAAGGTAAACAGTAGGGTCAGTGACCCCAAATATAAACTGAAGTTGTTGACTTGGCTAAAAGTAAACAATGGTTGTGGACTTGGCTAAATGTAAACAAAAGATTAGTCATTTCATAAGTAGTAAGCAAAGAGGTCATTGACTTCGTAAAATATCAGTAAAGGGCCACCATCTAATCGATCGATCGAAAAAAGCTATACAAAGTAGAAAATTTAAACCCAACGGATATACTTTTCAAATTATTATTGCAAGGCGATCATAAAAGGATCCCTCTTCTTTTAACGGAAGAACTATCACCCAAAACAAGAAAAAAGAATAGATTGCCCTCTAACAACTTTTCTGATTTCGGTATCGAAAATCTATAAGTTATAATTAAAAATGTAAAATTTAATTTTCTATCCCGGCATCTTGGATTAAAAAGATCGATATTAAAAATATAATTCTTAATGACTTAATTGGAATTAAAAATAAATCTAATTTTTACGTAAAATTTTTTTAACCCTGCATTTAGTATTTATGCATGTCTAAAATACGCATTTTCTACTCACTAAAAGCGAAATTTGACACAATCAAAATTGAAATTGTACAAGCAATGATGGCTCGTCCATAATTCGGACGCCGTATCGCACAAGTCTTCACGAGATCCTTGATTAAACGCACATCAAAAAAGTGTTTTGCTTTATACTAAAATCCAAATAAATCAACAAGTTAAGAATAACATTTGAAAACAGTAAAATCATTTTTTACTCACCGCAAAGGAGGTTTCTTCGACGTCTAAACTTTCGCCAATGAAAAACAAGACATACATCAAAGCGATGAATACGAGTGCTGCGGATGTGGCGCAGACTATTGTGGTATTTGTTAGACGCAACAAGTAACTACTACCTATATTGCCCATCACTACACCCAAACCCATTGACATATTGATGTAGAACATTCTAAAATTATAATATAATAAAGTTAGTTAAATCATAAGGTTTCCATGTCATTTTCGTCTACTCACCGCTTTGCTTTATTTTCCATATCTGTTACATCAGATATATAACAGAACACAATTGTTAGCATAGCGGAGCCGCCACCAACGAGCGTAGACGGTATACTAGCCAAGAGATAGAACCAGGGATTTAGCGATAACACTTGTGAGAAGCTAACTAAGATTGTAGTTATAAGCTGTCCAAGAAACGCAGCTATTTAATTAAATTAAATTATTTCTATTTTTCCAAAATAGCAAAATTTTTTTTTGATATTACCGGTAAAGGTGGCCAACAGCACCGGTCGACGTCCAAACTTATCTGACCAGGGTCCAACAAATAGTACTAGAACTCCCGGCCATACATTATACAATATAGAGCTGGTCATAGCAATCTTGGCAACATAAGGTTGTATACTTTTTTCGATTATCTGAAAAATATAAAGTTTAGGTTGTATAATGTTTCAAAGAAATGTTAAATAATACTTAGTCCTGTCATAAGTTCTGTTAAAAGGTCGGGCTGTTATAAAAACGAAACTACAATACATTTTTTTTATAAAACAATTTTTATTTAAAAACATATACGAGGTCTGTCGAAAAAGAAACAGAACTTTTTAAATATAACTGTTCCTGGTGGCGCCACCTATTGATGGGTATATGAAATAAAAAGTTTGATCTCTTGTTGACATTTCGTAAAAAATTTAAGACAATTGGATAACTACAATTGATGTTATCGATCAAAAAGTGACAGCAGCTTTTGGTCATCGGTCGTAAAATGCATTTTGAACAAAGAGCAAATATTAAATTTTGTTTTAAACTTGGGAAAACGTTTACTGAAACATATCAAATGATGAAAAAAGTTTATGGTGATCAGTGCCTATCCCGTAGTAATGTGCATGAGTGGTTTAAGCGATTCCAAGAAGGTCGTGAGGACCTCTGTGACGATCAGAAGTCGGTCATCTTCAGAAGTCAAAAATAAAAGACAATGCTGATTTGTTTCTACGATTCCGGGGGTATTGTACACCCAGAGTTCGTCCCACCTGGCCAAACGATTAATGCTGTGTTTTACCTTGGTGTTATGAAGCGTTGTTTTTCACGCATTCGTCGTGCTCGACCACAATACCGTGAGGCAGGGTCCTGCCGCCTGTTGCACGATAATGCGCCGTGTCATCGGTCGACGCTTGTCACTGATTTTTTGACAAAAAACTCCATATTAACCATTAATCACTTACCCTACTCACCTGATCTGGCACCCTGTGATTTTTACCTATTTGGAAAACTTCATTTGCCCATGAAAAGACACTGGTTTCAGGACATTTCAGCTATCCAAAAGGCCACGACCGATATTCTCAAGAGCATTCCGAAAAATGACCTTAAACACTCATTTGAAATGCTAATTGACCGGGCTAAACGCTGTATCGAAGCACAAGGAAACTACTTTGAATAAAAAAATATAACTTTTGAAAAATATTAATTTTTGGTTGTTTTTTTTAACAGTCCTGTTTCTTTTACGACAGACCTTGTATAATAAATGAGTGATGTACAAAATTTCATACGTAATGGTAATCTTTTCTTTCGCACAAATTTCTACAGGACATATTCTCTAACCCTGTCCACAAGCTTTGGTCCAATGGACTCAAATCTAGTCTTCCAAAATTTTGTTTCTAAGCCACTGCTGGGTGGGTTTTGCCTTTTGTGCTGAAGCAGAATCTTTCTGGAAGATCCAATGCTCGCAATCAAAGCGAATATTGCCTTATATAACATCCTGCTGGTATACTTTTATTCCAGTTTAGCGGTGAAACGATTTTACAGAAGATTACACACCAAATCTTCTTCTTTATTGGCGTAGAATTGCGGGTACTCGCAGAGCTGGAGCGATTTCATTCATTCGGACTATATGACCTAGCTAGCGTAGCCGCTGCATCTTAATTCGCTGAACTATGTCAATGTCGTCGCAAAGGACCATAATTAACCCCTTTCACCCGTGTCGGCCAGTTTGTCAAGCTCTTCGTACTCACGCATTTTGGCCTCTCCCTTTTTGTCTGCAAATGCGTCTCGCTTCTCTCTTCAACTCGCGGTATCTATCTCAACCATGCACGTGTTCTGGTCGATTGTAACGTTGCGAGGTATTCAGTATGTTTTCTCTTCACTGCGACACGACAATCCAGCTGTTCTGTTGCTCTTTGCAGCTGTACGAAAAGAGCTTGAAATGCCGTTCCACAGTTTCCTTATAACGAGTTGCTGATGAGTGCTCCCAGAGAGCAGGAGTGCAAGTCGAGTATAAAATCTTTCGGCTATCTGTTGTGATTGCAGCTTCTCGTCGTCGAACCTTCCTTGTGTTTGTTGACGTGTTTTTTTGTTGCACTGAGGCGGAGCGTATCCTCGGTGCAATAAGATAGTCGACCGAGTCAATGCTAGGACCTCGGAGCGTACGTACGTCTAAACCACTGGAGACGTGTCTTCCGTCTATCACAATATGATCGATCTGGTTGATGGCTTTTCGATCCGAAGACACCCAGCTTGATGAAATTTCCTATGCTGGAATCTAGTGCTATGGATAACCATATTTCGGGCCCCGGCGAAGTCGATCAGCCTCAACCCCTTTGGGGATGTTTCATCATGTAGGCTGAATTTACCTACCGTTGTGTCAAATATACCTTCTTTGTCCACCCTGGCGTTAAATACGACGGGTCCCAAAATCAGCGCACAACCATGGGGATGGCTGTTTCGCCTGTCTCACCTTCAAACGGATGTTTTTTGGTTACCCAGAGCATTCTTGGTCTAAGACCGGAAGTCGTTAGCCCCTTGTTTATGACCACTCCCAAGTGAATGGCGCTCAGAGAACTTTCCTCACTTGCGTGAACTTCTACACATGGGTCCATCTACACCAAATCATTACAGCTATTATAGCAGACGGATATGGAAGTTGTTGTTTTGTTGTTTTTCTTATTAAACCCTTTTGTAAAAGTTACAATTTTTCAACAGTAAATTTTGTTTCTAGCGAGTTGTCAGAAGATTACCAGGTGATCGTGGAAGGCTTTCATGTGGAGATTTTATCGAATAAGTCTTGATATTAATCTCTCCGATATATCCATTCCCCTTGACATAATTTTCTGTTGTTTAAGGAAATTTCTGCTTCGGGGAAATCGGTATACAACCTCTTCGTAATAGTAGGTTTTTTTTGAGAAGCTCATAAATTTAACTTTTGAAGTTTCACTATCTTGGAGGCCACGCCATAAGCCCTCGACGCGAAATAATGCGCTCACCAAAATGTTTCTTCAGTAAATTGATTGTTTTATTGGCTGTCATGTCGTCCACTTCAACATCCTCCAATTCAGGCACGAAAGAGTCATTAATCATGGCTCTATCGCGGTACGGTTGATTATAACATTAAAGCCGGATTCATTTTTGAAGAAATTTTGAGTATGTAACGGCGTCTCACCATAGTTTTGTGGATTATCATTACTCCAATTTGGACAAATTTAGTATTTAACTTACCCATTCAAATAGAAGTGAGCTTCATCCCTGAACAAAATTTTCTTGCGATGCGTCGCGCGCACCGAACCACTACTTTAATATTTATAAATATACTTGATGAATTATTACATAGTTATACATATATTTTAATAACCTGAACAGGGTATATTAAGTGCGCGGCACAGTTTGTAAAATTCAAAAGGATAAATCAGAGACCCCATAAAGTGCATATATAAAAGAATTATCATCGTGATTAGCTATGTGAATTTAGATATGTCATGCATGGATTAGATAAGCGAACAAAAGAAATAAACGTAAATAATCATATAGTCGATAAGAACGTTTACTAGCAATTGAAGGCCGCAGTCACAGACTAATAATTTCATATCTGAGCGCCACCTAATCGACAATGTATTGAAAACATTCGGCACACAAACAAGATAAGATATAAGCCCTACATTATTGTTGTATTGAAGCTTTATATGCATTCCCGGTTTAATTTTTCGATCATTTCATACCTTTGCCTCGTCAGTTTTGGGTATAATGCCGCGCAGTGGTTCGCAATCTGTCTCATTGTAGTGATAGACGGCGACACAAGTTTGATAAAGTTCTTGATTCAACATAACTGAGTCCGATAAAATGATCGAGAGAAATATCAGAAATACCGGCAATTCTAAAAACAAAATGCGCCTACGCACTTTAGACTTTGATCCTGGTTTAAGCGGGTCTTTCGCTGAGGAGCCCTCCTCTGTATGTTCTCTCTCGTTTGGATTGGTGGTCGGCATATAAGCAGGTGGCAAGCAATTCCCCTCAGTATCGAACCTGAGTTGTTCAAAAGATATGCCAATACCTTCGGGTATATCGAGTCTACCGCTTTCTTTGTGGTCCGCCATTTTTCGACTAAAATTCATTCGCTTGTGAAAATTATAGTATATTTGTTAGTTTTAGGTTTCGCTTATGATATCTTGTTTTTAGTTTTTATATCATTGAAACTATTTTGCTGTGTTCTCATTTGTCCGCTTTTATTTGGTTTGTTAGCTTTTTCACAATATCGTTTATGTTTGTTTTCGTTTTCACGCACCGCCGGTACACTTATACCTCCGTTCACATATCAAAACATACTGATTAATAAGCGGCAAGAAAGCTAGGAGTATCTTAAGATGTAATAAAACATAATTGTAGGCGATGACGTCTGTATAATAAAAGAAAAAATCTTATGTACTTCTGATGTTTGAGTTTATACTATAATCTAGTCGTAATGTTTTGAACTGAGTATATTATTACGGCTGCTTTCTATTTAACAGTTATCTCTTTGAGCAGCCCTTCTCTTCGTCTACATAATTTTTTGAGTAAAAAATTTTGCTCTCTTCAGTACTTGGCAAAAAACGGAGGGCGAGTTTGTAAGCGGGCGTTTTCGGCCCACTGCCACGCCCACAAAACGCCATTAAGAGAAAACCTAGATAGTGCCCAAATTAAGCACTAAATTAAGATATAGAACTATGAACTATAATTCGGCACAGTGCATCGCATTAGCAAGGGCAGGGCGTTTCTAATTGGTTTGATGTCTTACCTAAACCACTTGAGGTATAATAACCAAATTCGCTCAGAACAAATATCTAAACTTTATCTAAAGCATCCCTACCTATAATGTAAAAATAGATAAAATCGGCAGATAATTCCGTCCGCTTACCATATAATGGTACTACTAAACGTACGATAAATCAATAACTAAATACTTTAGAGACATACAAATTTACACCCGAGAAGGTAAGAGAGCGCTTTATCGGAGCCGGTTTGAAAATTAGACAATGGGCAATGCGCCGCCCAACCCTTTAAGTTTATGAGCGGAAAATTTCAAAAATTAAGTCAAAAAATCCTTTATTTCCTTAAAAATAATATATCTAATATTGCCATAAGTTCTGTTGCAAGTTCAAGCCATTATAACAATGATGCTGTAATATAATTTTTGATAAAGTTGGTATAATTTAAGTGTTCATATATCAAATAAGTCTTGTACAAAATTTTATTCGAAATGGTCACCTTTAGGCTTTACACAATTCCTCAAACGATACCGCCTTTGCGCCAACGATTGTTTGAGACTCTTAAAATGTCTGTGGGGTATTCAACAGGTCATCTCCTCCAGCTCTGACTACAAGCTTTAGTTCACTGGTTTCAAATCTGAACTTCCAGATGGCCAGATGATTATCTAAGAACCCAATAGTATTGCTTTTAAGTCACTAATGCTTAAATTTTTTCCTTGTGTGAGGAGGCAGAATCTTGCTATAAGATCCAATGCCCTCCATCAAAGCAAGTAGTTTTTAACTGTTTTACGATGCCTTAAAAAAAAAATCTGATGGTATACTTTTGCCCTAGTTTTAAATCCTTTTACACAGAAATGAAGAGGAGCATCGACTTTGCAGGGGATTCCGCAACCAACCATTGCACGAGTTGGCTGGATTACACGTTGAGCCCGTGGAATAACATTTTGTACGGCTTTGGAAGTTGTTGTTACGTAGATTGCGTTGTTTGGCTTATTAAAAAGTTCTTCAACAGTCAATCGGAGTCTATACAGTACTACAAGACCTAAAAACATGTGACATTGGAAACAAAATGTATAATTTTATAAAGGTATTTCTTTCAAATCGTAAACTCCAACTCGTATGTTTTCACCCTACATAATGGTATGCTACAAGGATCTCCTTGCTCAGCAACGCTATTTATTGTAACCTTTAACCAACTCAGCGACTTAATAGCCTCAAACCGCAATGAAGACCACCTTATCTACGCTGACGATGTCTTCATATTCTCGACTTTAAAGAATTTCAACGAAGCCGAAATAACTTTTACTATTATAATATTCTGACTGACATAATGGAATGGTCTTAAGCGACAGGAATAAAGGTTTCTGCAAGAAAAAGTTGTACATTTCACATCTTCAGGAAAAGAAAATGCGCTATCCCTAACATTTCCCTTAAAAATATCTATATCTATCACATTTGCTGCGATAACTAGCTGTCAGTTCGAGGGTAACTCCACAATGCCACGCTCGTAACGACCCTCGTATTGGATACAGTCACTATTCACAAGTTTCTCTTTCATTAGCAACATCAATCGACATAGACAGGCACAGGTAGTAATCACTTGGTGCAAAGTTCACACTATGAGGTGGATTCAAAAGAAACCTCCTAAACCCCGGGTGCTTTTTAAGAGTCACTATCGATGTATGTATCCAGATGGAAGAAAATTTCTGAGATTTGTTTCTTCAGATTATTTTCTTCAGACGGTCCAACTGTTGACAACAGATGTGCGAATTAAGAGTTTGGCTTTCAGGCAACAGTTCAATGTAAATGCATGAAGTCATAGTGAAACCTTCCTGATCGTTAACCCTGACTTGTTCACCGTTTATGTGGACGTTGTCACCAGTGATCCATTCTTCATCTCTAGCAACCAGCCGCTTCGGAAATCTATCGATTTTGTGGTGATTTGGTTCCAGAGTAAAAATTGGTCCATTCTACCATCTAACCTCATCAATGGTCCCTTGCAGTATCAGGAAAACGCTCTCCAGAGCATCACACTACAACCACCTTGCTTAACGGTTTTGTGGTGCATCCAATACGATTCACCCTAATTTAATCGCTCCAAAGTTCTCTTCCCTAAAATTTTACGTTCTTTTCTAAATGTTCTTTAGCAAAATTTAGCGTTGTTCTTATTTTTTTCAAACACCGATGTTTTTTCCACTCATTCAACCAAACAACTGAGCTTCCTTGAGACGGCTTCGTACAAGTCCACTGGATACGCTAAACTTTTGGCAATATGAGTTGGATTTTTGCCGTTTTGTGTAGATCAAAAGTCATTCTTCCTTTTTCCAGAGTACAATGAAAATCAGCTTCAGCTTACCTTTGTAAGTTGTGGAAGTCAAGATACACTACTTACACTAGAGTAGAAAATTATTGCAATGCATTTATTTGATAAAAATAAATATTTATTTTTGATATTGCTGGGTTCATGTTTCTGTTACTGATTCTGTTGTGTTTCTGTTTACTACTTACAAATAAATAGGTTCTAGATACTTCCCTTCTACATATTGTAAAACAGCCTATATGACAAAACCGTTTTCTATTTGCTTGTATATTTTGTTGAAATTCAAACGATTTTTTTTATTTTGGTTATATGTCATCAATTTGAGTACAATACTGTTTTCTTAATAAAGAAAACTACTTTTGAAGCTTAAATTATAAATAACTACTAATAATTATGTATAAAATAACAGTAATTAAATTTAAAAAAAAAATTAAATATCTGAGTTGCTTATGTCTTTTGAGTTGTTGTACTATCTGTTGGAGGTCTCTCAGCTTCTCTATTTTTCACTCGCCGTTCGAAAATGTAAATGAGTCTATTTTGAAGAACATACATATGTATATAGGGAAAGTATATTAAAAAGTGCATATACTACAGAATAACCTTTAGAGAATGTGAACAAATTTATTCTAACTTACATCATAACGCAGAAGCACTCCACATGTAATCCTGTGCTGATAAAATTATAGAGTCCAGGGTAAAAGTCCAAGGTATTATTGTAGACGAGTGTATATAGAGGCGCAGAAAGCAATGGTGAAAGTGTTTGAAGACATGACGCCAGCGAATAAATTTTGCCTAAAAAGATATAGAACAACCTGTTGAAATATTTCCTTTTTAACGTTTTCTTTGATTTTTTACCAATTTCATTTGATGACACTGCTAATGAAACGATTGATTGCAACATTGGCCCGGTTATGCCGGCCATTAGTCCAAAGGATGCGGCCAAATACATTTGCCAGAACTGCTGAGCTAAACCACGAGTTAGACTGTCCAAAATACAACCAAATAAACCCATCAAGGCAATGGCCGAAAATGATATTTTTAAGAACTAAAATACAAAAATTATTTTAAGTGCAACAAAAACATTCGTTCGTATAAATTTACATTTCTGAACACGCCGAAAGCAACCCCGCAACCAATCATTTTAATTGTGATGCCAACAGCATTGTAGTAGGTAAACTCTTGCAAGGTAGTGTTGAATTTGTTGCGCAAGAATAGATAGAAGACGCCGAGTTCTCCCGCTGCAAGTTTGAGTATATGAAATGTATTCGATTGTATATACCATATATTAAATCATACCTAAATGCAAGACGTATTCCCGGTAATCTTAATTAAAACAAGAAAAAACGTTAACTCGGTTGCACCGAAGCAAATACCCTTTGTAAGTATATGTGTTCAAAAGCTATATGCTATAGATTAACGGATCTGATCATATATATCATATATATACCAAATTTCGTGAATATATCTTGTCAAATGTGAAAGATTCCCATACAAGCATTTGATTCCGATCGTTCAGTTTGTATGGCAGCAATATGTTATAGTGGTCCGATATCGACAAAAGCAGCTAAGAGAAAATTGAAAATTAAAACGATATCTTAAAAATTTTCGTATATATACAGTATCGACTCAGCTCGAAACTGATCATTTATATATATAAAAAAAAACTTCGTGACAAACTTTATAAAAAAAACAGATTCATTGATTGAAAATTTAAACAAAAGGTTCCGTGACCCAAAATTTAAACAAAGGTTCTCGCCTTGGCGAAATTTAAAGAAGGTTGTGGACTTGACTAAATGAAAGCAAAAGGCTAGTGATCTCATAAAATGTAAACAAAGAGGTCATTGACTGCTAAAATGTAAATAAAAGCGTCATTAACCCAAAACGTTAACAAAGGTGCTCACCTTAGCGAAATTTAAGCAAGGTTGTGGACTTGGATAAATTTGTAATAAGCTTTCTAGCTTTGATTCAATCGAAGTTAACGTTTTTTTTTATTATGTTTTGCAAATAAAAAAGAAAAGAAAATGTTTTTGAAAACAGTTAGACTGTCAGTAAAATAAGTTTCAATAACATTATTTTCTCTTTTCAAACTATATTAAGTTTGAACCGTGAAATTAAATAAACCGTCTGACAAACAGAATAACAGATCTACATACATATGTATATCGACTCAACGTAACTAACTTCATTACAGTAGATTATTATTTGATGACTCCATGGCTTCACCATCTGATCGATCGATCGAAAAAGAAAGCTATACATACTTGTAGTAGAATACGTATTAGGATATTATTAAAAATTATTTTAGGAAGGCCATCATAAAATGGTCCCTCTTCCTTTATTTATAACGTAAGAACTATCACTCAAAAAATTAAAAAAAAAATGGATTGCCAAATTTTCCGACTCCATGATCAACAATTGAAAATTTATAATAAAAAATAAAAATTTTATAAAAAAAAAATAAAAATTTTATTAAAAAAAAAATAAAAATTTTATTAAAAAAAAAATAAAAATTTTATTAAAAAAAAAATAAAAATTTTATTAAATAAAAAAAATATAGATTTTATTTTTAAAAAATAAAAATAATTCAAAAAAAAAAAATTATTTTTAAAAAGTCCACAATCTTGGAATCAAAAATCGGTATTAAAAATGTAACTATAACCACAAAACTTGATTTAGCTATAGAAAATGTAATTTTTAACCCTGCATTTAGTATATATTTATGTATGTCTAAAATACGTATTTTATACTCACTCAGAGCGAAATTTGACACAATCAAAATTGAAATTGTACAAGCAATTATGGCTCGTCCATAATTCGGACGCCGTGTCGCACAAGTCTTCACGAGATCCTTGATTAAACGCACATCAAAAAAGTGTTTTGCTTTATACTAAAATCCAAATAAATCAACAAGTTAAGAATAACATTTGGAAACAGTAAAATCATTTTTTACTCACCGCAAAGGTGGTTTCTTCGACGTCTAAACTTTCGCCAATGAAAAACAAGACATACATCAAAGCGATGAATACGAGTGCTGCGGATGTGGCGCAGACTATTGTGGTATTTGTTAGACGCAACAAGTAACTACTACCTATATTGCCAATTACTACACCCAAACCCATTGACATATTTATGAAGAACATTCTAAAATAATAATATGCCATTATAAAGTTAGTTAAATCATAAGGTTTCCATGTCATTTTCGTCTACTCACCGCTTTGCTTTATTTTCCATATCTGTTACATCGGATATATAACAGAACACAATTGTTATCATAGCGGAGCCGCCACCAACGAGCGTAGACGGTATACTAGCCAAGAGATAGAACCAGGGATTTAGCGATAACACTTCTGAGAAGCTAACTAGGATTGTAGTTATAAGCTGTCCAATAAACGCAGCTATTAAATTAAATTATTTCTATTTTTCCAACATAGCAAAAGTTTTTTTCGATATTACCGGTAAAAGTGGCCAACAGCACTGGTCGACGTCCGAACTTATCCGACCAGGGTCCCACAAATAGTATTAGAATTCCCGGCCATACATTATTCAATATAGAGCTGGTCATAGCAATCTTGGCAACATAAGGTTGTATACTTTTTTCGATTATCTGGAAAATATAAATATAAAAAAATGTAAAATAATACTTAATCTTGCCATAAGTTCTGTTGAAAGTTCAGGCTGTTATAAGAATGAAACTACAATACATTTTTAATAAAGCTAATTTTATTTAAAAATATATATATAGGGTTTTTCAATAGGGATCTACAAAAGTATACCGACAGGGACAGTAAACGGCGTCATATTTTTTCAGATATTTTGACATTTCTCTTCCGTAAGAATTACCATTTCAACGTGGATAGATATGCGAACCAAAAACGAGTCGAAATGATTAAAATCTACTACCGAAATCCGGAGTCAGTGGCCTCAACTTTAAGAGCGCTACATCCAATTTATGGTCGTTATAATCGTTCTGTCAGATCAACAATTGAGCGTCTAGTGGAAAAAATTTAATCCACAGGCACAGTACAAAATGTTGCCATGGCAGTGAGACAAAGAAGTGTACGTAACGTCCAGAATATTGCTGCTGCTAGCGCATCAATTGAGGAATACCCAAATCAGTCTCTCACACGTCGTTCTCAAGCGTTGGGCATCTCTGTGACGTCGTTGTGGCGAATTTTACGGAAAGATCTTGGCCTACATCCTTACAAGACCTTCGTGTACATTGGTAGTGCGATTTGAGAATTGGTTTCAGCGTCTGGACTTCTGCAAGCGTGCCCATGGTGGCTATGCAAAGGCATTGAGTGTATTTTCACAGTAATAAAGAATATCATTGATATCCCAAACCGTTATTGTTTTATTAAAAAAAAAACTTTTGTAGCGCTCTTTTTGAAAAACCCGTTAGACTTAAGTAGTACTCTTGTAAATGAACAAATAAACAATTATAATACTGATACAATTTTAACGGGCATCACAACAACAAACAACAAAATTTTTACGCCATTTTGCTATTTTTTCAGTGGTGAATAACAGGTTTTAGACAACAGTCGGCAACAAGCATATTTTGGCAATACTCAATAACAATAACATTGTCATTCATACGAGTGTACTTTTGATACAAAAAACCTAAAAAATAAATTAAAAAGCTGGTTATTAGCCGGGTGAATCCCAAACCGATTTTATCACAAAACAAGATTACTAATAATCAGACAAGCGTGAGAAATTAAAATTAAAATTTTGTGGTTTTCCTATGTTGATTGATCTTTAAATTGGGGCTATATGCTATAGTGATTCGATATCGACGTTTCCCATAAATTATAAGCTTCTTGGTGAGAAAAGGTAGTGTGCAAATTTCCGAGGTTTCGTGTTTCTATGAAAGTTTTAAGGAAACTCGGAGAAGTTTAAAAGTGTTCCAACGAACTTAAGCTAAGCCAGAGGTCGCCAGTGTCGAATTATTATCAATATATTGCATTCGGTTGGTGTTCAATAGTTAATTATTTCGAGAATAACTCCATCAACTATTTTATTAAATATTTTTTACGAACCGGAAGGCGTTATCTCGATTAATATATCTTCACCAAAGTTGTCAACTAATACCATATTAACTTGATAAAAACTCACCTGCGCTTCTGCAGTTTTAGGAATGATACCACGCAGCGGTTCACAGTCGCTCTCGTTGTAGTGATAAACTGCCACACAAGTTTGATACAGTTCCTGATTGAGCATGACCGCACCGGCTAACAAACTAGCGAGAAACAATAAAAACACCGGCAGTTCTAAGGACATAATTCGCCTGCGCGGCATACGCCTCGTTTGTGGTGTAAGCGGATCGGTGGACGCGAGTTCACCAGCTCGCAAGCCATCTGCGCTGATGGTTGGCATATATGCAGGTGTTCTAAACTGGTCTTCTGCATCGTAAGCCTCGTGGTCGAATGATATATCAGCGCTAGCAGACGACGGTGTCTCTGGTGTGGTTCTGTCGTCTTGCTTGGTCATTTTTTTGTCGTCAAATATTTTACAATTTAAGTTTATTGCTTTTTAAAAGCAATTTATTTAAGGGAAAGTTGTAGTTTACACTTTTTAATATTGTTTAAGTGTTTTTATTATTATAATTTCGTGTGAGTGTTTTTACTAAATTATTATTATCTTTATTTCTTTGTCTACACTTAAAATTCATTATTTCGTGCGAAGATAAACAAAATTTCGCACATTTCTGCTTTTTGTTGATGTTTTTTTTATAAGCGCTAGCTAAACACTTCGTGTTTCGCCGTTAGACATGTGTTAGCGATCAGCTGTTAAATACTACTGAATAACTTGTTTACTCTTTTGATGCTTCAAAGCTCTGTGGCTTGCTGGAAGGGCATGTTTTGGTTTGGCAATCTAACGCGCGATAACCAAGTAATTGTGCGTGTTGATAC
Source organism: Bactrocera neohumeralis (assembly GCF_024586455.1). Lineage (NCBI taxonomy): Eukaryota > Metazoa > Arthropoda > Insecta > Diptera > Tephritidae > Bactrocera > Bactrocera neohumeralis. The sequence goes on from NC_065921.1 coordinate 24,007,999, forward strand.
AAATGAATGTGTATGCGTATATATGTACATATGTATATTTACGAAACAATTTTTAATCTGAAATTGATTTCTTTTGGTCTGCTGCCTAAAGATTTGCAGTTTGTTTTTTGCAACTGTTTCCGTATTGTAGTTTTGCTCAAACTATTGTTTGCGTTGTATTTGATTGTTCTTAAGAAATTTCACTTGCCCTTCAATGGTCGGATATACAAGGTGCGTTCCAAAGTAAACAGGACTTAAAAAAAAAACATAACAAACAGAAATTTTTCGGCAAAATCAGTTTATTTTATTCGAAATAGTCTCCTCCTGCTTCAATACAGCGTTTTGCACGGTCCAAAAGCATGTCGAACGAGTATCTTAGCTCGTTGGCCGCTATGGCCGCCAGTATGTCGGTGCAAGCCGTTTGAGTGGCCTCCACGTCTGCATAACGCTTTCCTTTCATGGGCAATTGCATTTTTCCGAAAAGGAAGAAGTCGCACGGTGCCATATCAGGTGAAAACGGGGAGTGATTAATGGTTAAAATGTGATTTTTGGTCAAATAATCGTCCTTCGAATGTTGGATTCTGAGCAATTTTTGGTCGTCAGTCAATTTGTGCAGAACAAACTGTGCACTCACCTTTCGTAAGCCCAAATGTTCGGTAAAAATGCGATAAATCGATGTTTTGGAGATGTTAAATTCCATTTCCATGAATTTCAATGATGATTTCGGCTGATTTTTGATGAATTCACTCACAGTTTCGATGGAATTTCCGGTGATCACGGATTTTGATTGGCCCACATGTTGATCGTCTTTTATGTTCTCACGACCACTTTGAAAACGTTGAAACCACTCGTGCACTCTGCTACGCGATAGGCAATCATCGCCATAAATTTGTTTTATCAATTGAAACGTTTCGGTAAAAAAAAAAAATGTAAACAAAATTTAATGTTGGCTCTTTGTTCGAAGCTCATTTTCGCGCCGATAACACAAACATACTCACACTTAAAACGCAATAATTTCACTTCCAATCTATGAAATGTCATGAAATTCTAACTGGACAATCGATAAAGATAACAGATTCTAACGCACTAGTCGACATATAAATGGCGCCACCAGGGGCGGTAGATTCAAAAAGTCCTGTTTACTTTGGAACGTACCTTGTATGTATGTCGGTAGATCAGGAAAAGGTCAACCATTAAAAGGTCAAAATCGGGAGTTATAATGGGTGATGCATTTAGAGGTTCCCTACTTTTTTAAAGACATCAAAAATTTAAAATTTTATAGGGAATGTTTATTATCATTAGAGGGAAAATTCTTGGCATTTATTTTTTGAAGATAATCTCATTTAAATGGTGGCCGGAGCTACGTGTCAGATGAGCCATCCTTTAAGTCCAATTTTCGATGGCTCGTGCGAGGATTTCGACTGGTAACTGACGACTGGCGAATAACAATTGTGATATTTTGCTCCAAGGCCTGAATCGAAGCGTGATTGTCCGTTTAGACTTTAGACTTTACATATAAAAAGTTGAACGGTGTGATATCACACGATCTTGATGGCCAATCGATCGGCCCAAAACGTGAAATTATCTTCTCACCGAAGTGTTCTTTCAATATATTCATTGACTGATGAGATGTGTGGAAAGTGGCACCGTCTTGTTGAATCCAAATGTCGCCGAGATAACGACTTTTAAGTTTAGGCATCAAACAGTCGGTTATCATGGCGCGATAACGGTCGCCCTTGATGGTTGCCTTCACACGGCATCACCCGTTATACTCGTAACGAACATTTTGGTGAAGTAGACTGTGGCGGTAGAAGAACCAAAACCCTTTAATCTGTAAAACTCGATCACACGAATTTATTGTAGCTAAATGCACCATGAAATTGTCCCCGTGATACTAGATACATTCTAATGTACAAGTATTTCCCCGAAAATCAATTCAATCAACCAACCGGCAAACAATTTTTATGATCACTTATTCTAAATTGAATCACCTTTCATTTGATAGTCAATTTAATGGCAATGTACATCAAAACTTTATCGAAACGGAGGGCATACCCGGTAATTGTCACTGAAACTTTTTATTGTGTAAAGTTATTTAGAATAATTCACAAAATAATTTGTGGGTTTAACTTGTACTGGAGTAATAAAGAAAGCAAGTTCAGGGTTTAATCAATTTAACTTAGTAATCCCTAAAAAGCTAGCAAATTTAGCGCATGTGCTAAACAATACGTGCATACCTTCGTGCTCGGCAAAAATTACAGTTGTCGGCAAAACATTATTATAAAACATCGATTGAACTGTTTTTTCGTATCATATTAACTCTACGAGTACATGTTGCCATAGTTTCATTAAGAATCTTTGACTAATATAGAAAATTAGTTTTTTTTAATTCAAGCAAACTGTTAGAATAAATTTTTTGGTATAATAAGTGAAACATTCTCACCTAATTTCATAAAGTTAAGGCCAGTCTACGATGTACAAAAAAGTCTATTTTTTACATAAATATATTTTGGGATCCAAAAAAAATTTCTATTGGTAGTGATACCCGGTTCAACCCAGTGAGTCAGCTTCTGCACGTACTAAAAGGAAATCCATCAAAGTTAAGCGAAGATGGCCCTGGTCGAATCGCGGTTAGGTTCGATGGCTAATTTGGAGATCGCACGTGGACTATGTGTAGTCCTTTGTGAGGCCACAGAAACGAAGAACTCATGTGTTCGAATTTATAAATTAGCAAAACGCTTAGTAACCAACACAAATTTGCACAAGCATTTCCTCTCACGCCAGTTCGGTGGGATGTCTATGCGTTCCCAAATGTTTAAGTCTTGACCACTCAAACGCAGGACAGTCAATAAAGAAGTGTTGAGTTGTTTCCACCTCATCTTCTCCCTACAGCTTCTGCAGATGGCGTCTGGTAAGAAACCCAGCCTTACAGTATAGACGCCAATAGGGAGATGGCCTGTTAAAATCCCCACAACCAGGGAGAGGCTAGCTTTACTGAGAGCAAAGAGATCACTAGATCTCTTGCGATCGATCTTGGGCCGAAACGATTTTGCGACAGTGCAAAATGGAGGATACGAGAGCACCGCCCCGCTCCCATTCTACTGATAGCGGGAGCTTTGCCATCTGATAGCGTTTCTAGGATGCCTTTTCTTACTAGTTTATTAGTAAAATCGCAGTTTACTGCGATTTCGCTGTGGCCTGACACCCGTACCAGTTTTATCATAAAGAGACTAGATACTATTGATAGCGATGCTAGGCACTCCTTTACCAACCTTGAACGCACTGTTATTGAGTTCAAGGTTAGTATCGCCGCCCTGCTATCTGAGTGGATGGTCACTTTTCTGAAGCAGGTCGCACTCCGGAGCAGTTAATCTACGATTACCTTAATGGCTGCAACCGCGGCTTGGAAAACATTGCAATAGTCAGGAAGTCTGAAGCTGGAGTTGGTAAAGAGTTCCTGACACCAAAATTTTCCACCAACCTTCCTCCCAAGCTTTGACCCATCCGTAAAGAAGTTTACTGCCCCTCTCCAACAGCGGCTTCTCCCCACTCACAACTCCCTCGCCGTTATATGGGCAGAGAAGGTGCCGCCAGAGTTCGGTTTGGCGACTTCATGATCCAAGTGATCCGGTATGAAGTAAGTGAGTCTGAGCAAACGGTGGCCAAGCCTCAATAGGAAAATCGGAAACTCGATTGTAAAGAATTTTTGGAAATAGGGACGTGAGTTTCTATGAGAGTCTAATAATGAAATTACACTCAAAATGGCAATACGATATCGAACAAAACGTTGGATATTTGACTAAAATTGGATCATTCTATGCTATTGGGTCGTTTACTAAGTAATTCCGTTTGATGACAACATTATATTGAATTTTTTGGCAGCCATCTTCACATATAACCGCTTTACCGTTGTATACTATATTTGAACACCTGCTTATAGTGTTTTCATAAATTTTGTTGGGTAATAGTTCTTGTTTGGATCGAAAACAGGATACTTCACTGGTTTCCTATGAAAAGGGTGAAACAGCAGTTCAAGCAAGGCGAAAATTATGTGATTTGTATGGAGAATTTATGTATGCACCACGTCCTGGAAGGACTCTTGAAGCCGATGTAAAAAAATAAAGTCTGTGATTGATACAAATCGTCAAATAACAACTGGAGATATTGTTGACAGATTACCGCTCACAAGCACATGAAACGTCTAGGATTAGTTTCGAAGCTTGACAAATGGGTTCCTCAAGTTCTTACTGGCAATGGGTTGTTTACAAGAATGTAAAGCGCAAGAGATCATGGTCTAGATACGATGAACCAGCTTAAAGCACTTTGAATGCCCATAGTCACCTCATACAAGTTTCATGACTCGTCAAAGATGTTGCAGCTTGAATGGGATGTGCTACTACACCCATTTTATTCTTCAAACTTGGCGACTTCGGACTATTGCTTGTTCCGGAATCTGCAAAATTTTTTTAATGGGAGAACATTCAGCGCAAATCAGGATGTCAAACTTACTTTGATTAGTTTTTTGCCTGCAAGGAACAAACATTTTATGAGCGTGGAATCCTTCTCTTGTCCGAAGGATGGAGAATATATAATTTCATAAAATATTTTACACAATGAAAAACCAACCAACCCAATAAGTAAAACCTTCAATTTATTGCAAAAATCAATTTTTTTTTATTTTAATTTTTTTCATTTATAACATTCTGTGGTAGATCCCACAAAAGGCGGCCTTTTTGTAATGAAAGAATTTTAAAATGTATGGCAATCACACTTAATTCACATTTATCGACACTTCAATTTCATTTGCAAAGACAATTTTAAATTAAGATACATATGTGTACAGTGCTGTTTACAAATATAGCAGCGTTTTCTCGGCATTAGAAAATTTAAAATAACTTATACAAGGTGTGTTCCAAAGTAAACAGGACTTTTTGAATCTGCGTTAGAATCTGCTATCTTTACCGACTGTCCAGTGAGAATTTCATGACATTTCATCAATTGGAAGTGACGTTATTGCGTTTTAAGTGTGAGTATGTTTGTGTTATCGGTGCGAAAATGAGCTTCGAACAAAGAGCCAACATTAAATTTGGTTTAAAACCGAAACGTTTCAATTGATAAAACAAATTTATGGCGATGATTGCCTATCCCGTAGCAGAGTGCACGAGTTGTTTAAACGTTTTCAAAGTGGTCGTGAGAACATAAATTACGATCAACATGTGGGCCAATCAAATCAATCAAATCAGCCGAAATCATCATTGAAATTCATGGAAATGGAATTGAACATCTCCAAAACATCGATTTATCGCATTTTGACCGAACATTTGGGCTTACGAAAGGTGTGTGCGCGGTTTGTTCTGCACAAATTGACTGACGACCAAAAATTGCTCAGAATCCAACATTCGAAGGACGATCATTTGACCAAATATCATATTTTAACCATTAACCACTCCCCATATTCACCTGATATGGCACCGTGCGACTTCTTCCTTTTCGGAAAAATACATTTGCCCATGAAAGGAAAGCGTTATGCAGACGTAGCTGTATTGAAGCAGAAGGAGACTATTTTGAATAAAATAAACTGATTTTGCCGAAAAAACCATTTGATGTTTTTTTTTTGTTTTTTATAAGTCCTGTTTACTTTGGAACGCACCTTGTATTGTAGATCTCATATATGTAAATATATCATTAGTATTCATGATGGCGAATAATAGTACTGTCATTTTCTTTTCAAATTTTCTTGAGGAGAGGAACTCCTCTGTCAACATTTTCTTATATAAAATACTGAATTTGCGCTCAAAATTAGTTTAGTGTTTATCATACAAATTTTAAAATAAGAACTCACAAGTTTTTCTTTAAAATTAACTTATCGTATTTATTTTACTAATTTATTTTTGTTTTTATATTAACAACTTAACATAAGTTAATATTTTTATGTTTCAAGATCTGACGGAGACTTTTCTGTTTGAGGCTTTTCAGTTTGCGGTTTTTCCTCTTCTCCATTTTCAGCATCTGTTTTGCTCTTTTTGGCAGCAACTCGTCGTTCATAATTATTTATCACACTATTATATATAAAGATAAGAAAAAATTTAAAATTGATATAGATCAAAATTGTTTGTAGTAGTTGAGCTTTAGATTTAGATATTGTCTGGTTCTGATAAAGAATTCTTGTAGTCTAGAAATTTTAAAAGATCTATATTTTTTCATGTTTCAATATTTAGATACTAGTTAGGGACCAAGATCATGCGATTTAACGCCTTTATTTTTTGTGGGGCTAAATTTCTACAGAAATAAGCCCAGCTAAGATGATTTTTAAAAATTCCCCAATTATATTCTGATAAATTATCTTCAAAAAGCGTCATGAACCAATCCGTTTCAAATAAAGAACATGAGATTTTGCGAATTAGCCACTTTTTAAAATGAAAAGAATGTGTGGAAGATTTCAAATCGATATCCCAAAAACTAAAGGAATAGTTCGCATATATACAGAAGAACGGACGGACAGACGGATAAGTCTAAATCAACGCAGCCTATTGCGCTGATTATTTATATGCATTGTGCAAAAAAGTACCCGGAAATTGTAAATAAAACGTAAAATATTTAATTATTCATCAATTTTATTTTGTCGCATTCAAAGTAGTTCCCACCATATGTAATAGACACATGCCAACGAATTTTCCAGTTCTAGAAAAACTTTTCATAAGCAGTTTTTGGGATAGTCTTCAGCTCCTTCAGTGAATTTTGCTTTATCTCTGCGAACGACTAAAAATGGGTTCCACGGAGTGACAATTTCAGTTTGGGCAGCAAGTCAAACGGAGCCAAATCCGGTGAATACTGTGGTTGTACGAAGGTATTCATTGCGTTTTTTGTGATGGTTCGATCCACCGTTCCTTATTGACCTTGTCTGTCCCTCCGGAACAAATTCATGATAGATTTTTGAGCGGTTTTGACGTAGTTTTTTGGTTTCGGCTGGATTTTTTCCCTCCATTCCGATGCTTGTGAATTTGTTTGCATGTCAAACTCATGAACTCATGTCTTATCGACAGTTATAATGTCGAGCCCTCTTGTAACACTTGCCCGACGATTTTCAAGCACCCATATCCTTCATTCTTTTTTATTATTTTCATCCGATGAAGAGGACGAAGGTCGTCTAGAACTAGAAGGACACGAGGCATGTCCTCAACGATCTCTCGGTCGTCTTTGAAGGCTTTGTATTACATTAATTAAGGACCGTCCAACATAGCAAAAATACCTATCCTCTTAGTATTATGTAACCGATTTGAAAAAAAAACACACACCGCGTTTCAAACCTTTATGAAATTCCAAATTTGCTTTCATGGATTCAAAATCAATCGCGCTTACAAAAAAATGCAAATATTATAGAAATTTAAAGTCGCTTAAGCAATATGTAAGCTTTCTTACTCACATCAATACTATGAAACACTCCACCATAAGTCCAGCGCTAATGAAGTTATAAAAACCAGGGTAAAAAGTCAGCGTACGATTGTAGACGTATGTGTACAAGGGAGCAGAAATTAGTGGTGCGAGCGTTTTGAAGCAAGATGCCAGCGCATAAACTTTACCAAGTTCATTTGGTGGCACGGCAAGTGCAACGAGCGCTTGCAACATAGGTCCCGTTATGCCCGATATAATGCCGAATGACGAGACCATATACATTTGCCAGAAACTCTGCGCCCAACCACGGCCTAAATGATCTAGAATAGAGCCAACCATACCGATCATAGCAACGACGGCAAAAGGCAGTTTGAAAAACTATAAAAAAAATAAAAGAAGGTTAAACAAACAAAAATTGTAAAGATGGCATCAAAAACTTCATGCATATAGTATACCTTTCTAAATATTGCGAAGGCTACGCTACATCCAATCATCTTAATTGTTATTGTAATGGCATTAAAGTAGGTAAACTGCTGTAATGTCACATTGAATTTGGTGCGCAAGAACAAGTAGAATACGCCAAATTCACCGTCTGTAGAATTTAAAAATTTCGTCAATTAAACGCTTGCTAAATATTACTAAATCCTTGTTACTCACACATTATTAAATGGGTTACCATCAGTACCGATATGGTGCAACCAATAATAGCGCGTCCATAATTTGGACGACGTGCCACACAGGTCTTAACGAGATCCCTAATTAAGCGCACATCAAAGAAGCTCTTAGCTTTATGCTGCAACGTAAATATTATTAAAAAATATTATATCTAAAATCGTAAATCAAATGCTCACATACCGACAATGTGGTCTTCTCAACATCCAAGCTTTCCTCTATGAAAATTATTATATACAATAAAGCGATGAACACCAGCATGCCAGCAGTCGCACAAACTGTGGCCACATTCGTGAGGCGTAACAAGTAACTACTAATTACATTGCCGAACACTACACCCACGCCCATAACTATATCCACATAGAACATACTGAAAACAAATCAAAACAAAAAGGAGATTATTCCCTCCAACCACAAACTTCTAATCCCGCACTTACCGTTTTGGTTTACTATCCGCATCGGAGACATCAGATATATAGCAAAAGATGACAGCCATCATTGTGCAATTGCCGCCGACAATGGTAGATGGTAAGCCGCCCAATAGATAGAACCAGGGATTAAGTGCGAGTGTTTTCGAAAAGTATACCAATGTAGTCGTTATAGTGTAACCAATGAAGTAGGCTATGGGTTGTGAGTAAGTTTGTAATTAGTAAGATAATAAAAAACGGTGTTTTTATGTACCTCCAAAGGTTGCCAGTAGCACTGGTCGACGCCCAAATTTGTCTGACCAGGGTCCCACGAATAGCACGAGCAGTCCTGGCCATACGTTATGTAATATGGAATTTATCATGCTAATTCGAGCAACATAAGGTTGAATATGGTTCTCGAGTATCTGAACAAGTTTAGGAAATCATAACAAATTCACATAAAATTAATTATTTTGAATATTTTCTTTAAAAACACTTTGACATATTATAATTACACTTTTTCGGTATAAAGATCTCATAACTTTCTTGTATAACTGATTGCCATTTTTAGTGGTAATGCCACGCTCATAAAGACCTTCGTCCCTATTGGCAAAAAAGAGCACAGTCGGCAATAACAAGCTTAAGTTAGATAGCTGATCGAAAGATCGCACTTGGACTGATCCTTTGTGATGCCTTAGAAAAATAACTTCTTTAATTCGAACTTACAAATCATTAGAGCGCTTTGTGGGCAATAAAAAATTGCTCGGGCGTTTCATTTCTATTCTCACCAGTTTGGTGGGATATCTGAAAATGTATGTGTTCTAAGTGATTAAGCCTTGATCTCGCAAATGCGGGACAATCAAAAAAGTGCTGAGAAGATTCGCCTCGTCTTGTTCCATTGAGCTTCAGCTGCTGGTGTCGGATAAAATTCTCAACCTTACAGTGTGGACGCTGATAGGAAAACGGCCTGTTAGAACCCCCATAACCAGGGAAGCGCAGCTAGCTTCTTTGTTGCCTAAAGCTTGCTTGCGCTATGGCAGGCCAATTGAAAAGTCCCCGGCCTGATACATCTTCTTCTTCTTTACTGGCGTAAACACCGCTTACGCGATTATAGTCGAGTTAACAACAGCGCGCCAGTCCTTTCTTCTTTTCGCTACGTGACGACAATTGGAGTTTCCAAGCGAAGCCAGGTCCTTCTCCACTTGATCCTTCCAACGGAGTGGAGGTCTTCCTCTTCCTCTGCTTCTCCCGGCGGATACTGCGTCGAATACTTTCAGAGCTGGAGTGTTTTCGTCCATTCGGACAACATGACATAGCCAGCGTAGCCGCTGTCTTTTACTTCGCTGAATTATATCAATGTCGTCGTATATCTCATACAGCTCATCGTTCCATCGAATGCGATATTCGCCGTGGCCAAGGCGCAAAGGACCATAAATCCTTCGCAGAACCTTTCACTCGAAAACTCGCAACGTCGACTCATTAGTTATTTTCGTCCATGCCTCTGCACCATATAGCAGGACGGGCATAATGAGTGGCTTATAGAGTTTGGTTTTTGTTCGTCAAGAGAGAACTTTGCTTCTCAATTGCCTACTCAGTCCGAAGTAGCACCTTTTGGCAAGATTTATTCTGCGTTGGATTTCCAGGCTGACATTGTTGGTGGTGCTTATGCTGGTTCCTAAATATACGAAACTATCTACAACTTCAAAGCTATGACTGTCAACAGTCACGTGAGAGCCAAGTCGCGAGTGCTACGACTGTTTGTTTGATGACAGGATATATCGTCTTGCCCTCGTTCACTACCAGACCCTTTTCTTTTGCTTCCTTGTTTAGTCTGGAGAAAGCAGAACTAACGGCGCGGGTGTTGAGACCAATGATATCAATATCATCGGCATACGCCAGCAGCTGGACACTGTTATAAAAGATTGTACCTGCTCGATTAAGTTCTGTAGCTCGAATTATTTTCTCTAGGGGGTCGCCTTGTCTGAAACCTCGTTTGGTATCGAACGGCTCGGAGAGGTCCTTCCCGATCCTAACGGAACTTTTGGTGTTGCTCAACGTTAGTTTACACAGCCGTATTAGTTTTGCGGCGATACCAAATTCAGACATAGCGGCATAAAGGCAGCTCTTTTTCATGCTGTCTAAGGCAGTTTTGAAATCGGCGAAGAGGTGGTGTTTGTCGATCCTTCTCACGGGTATTTTCCAAGACCAAGGAGCATGGTTAACAACAGCGCGCCAATCTTTCACACAATACGCTCGATCGCACCTTATATGCGATGTTGAGGACGCTAATCCCACGGTAGTTGGCGCAGATTGTGGGATCGCCCTTTTGGTGGATTGACCGTAAAGTGAAGTTGTTTGAGATAACAGACACTCCAAAGATAACTGAACGTGTACATCATATCATTCACACAATTTTGGGTATGAGAAAGTTCTGTACAAAGTGGCACCCATATTTGACCAAAAACAACGACGAGTTGATGATTCGGAGCAGTGTTAAGAGATGTTCAAAGGTGAAAAACCCAAGGTTTTGCGTTGATATGTGACAAGGTATGAAACATGGCTCATTTCACTCCGAAGTTCGATTTATAGTCATCCGATTGGAGTGTACAACAGTCAGCTGGCAAGGTTATGGCGTCTGTATTTTGGGATTCGCATGGAATAAATTTTATTGACAATTGACCATGAAAAAGGAAGGACCATCAACATAGTGTTATTGGACTGTTTGAAAGACGAGATCGTCGAAAAACGGCCGCATTTAAAGATAAAGAAATTGCTACTTCACCAAGACAATGCACTGTGTCACAAGTAAGTGAAAACGATGTCAAAAATCCATGAATTGAGCTTCGAATTGCTTCCGCATCTACCGTATTCTCCAGATCTGGCTCCCAGCGACTATTTACTTTTCTCAGATCTCAAAAGAAGATCTCGCTGGGAAGAAATTTACGTCGAATGAAGAGGCGATCACCGAAACTGAGGCCTATTAGTTGAGCTAATAATAGATTTTTTTTAATGATAAGAACATTTCAGTCCTCTTGTTATATTTTTGCTTATGCATCTACTTTTAGCCTAGGCTTGTGCAATCTTGGCTGGTTTATAAATAGTTATGCCAATGCACATGTATTTTATTCCATCGTATGAGCTTATACAAATACAACTGTTTCCATGATTTATGAGGTGATTACTTTAAAGACGATTTAATTAGGTCGTTCCGCATTTTATTTTTTTTACCGTAGAGAAAACATATCTCTAGATATTACCAAGCTGCTAACAGAAAACACTTACCTTTGCCTCCGGCGTCTTGGGTATAATCCCGCGCAGTGGTTCACAGTCCGTCTCATTAAAATTGTAAACGGCTGTACAAGCTTGATAAAGTTCTTGGTTCAACATCACAGAACCGCCCAACATTAAAGCAATAAACATTAGCAAAAGCGGAAATTCCACGGTCATATGACGTCTACGCTTTTTTGGCTTTGACTCCGGCTTAAGCGGGTCTTCCGCTGATGGCTCCTCTGCAAACTCTTTTTCATTTGGCGATGTGGTTGGCAAATATGCCGGTGGCAAGCAATTGCCCTCCGTATCGAATGTGAGTTGTTCGAAAGACAAGCCAATGCCATCGGGTGTGTCGAGTATGCTGCGCTCCTTTTGCTCAGTCATTGTTGCTGCAACCATTTTTGTAACGTAGATTCAAGTGTTAATACAAGATTGTTATTTTGAAATTTCGAAATTCAGTATTCGTTATTTCGAGGATCTAAACTTGTATCAAATTTTTGCACTGCACTCATTTGTATTTGATTCTTTATTAAATAATTTCACACGCGCAATTCGCTGCAAGAACGGTTTGTAATATTTTGGTTTAGTTATTTCGGAAATTAGAATTTCGAGTTCCGCGTTTAGGCTTTGACGACCGGCAGAGTGTTACTGCTCAGCATTTCACCTTCCAGTTAAGTGAGACGGAGTTTATCTTAATTCTCACGCGATGGCGCGACTGATGGGCGATACTATCTTTCTTTAAATATAACTCGGCGTTAATCCGCATCTTACGAACTTTCCGCTGGTGTGATTTTAAGTGATAAACATAGCAGCTTTTGATTATTTAATTTTTGTTTATTATTCCTCATGGATGCTTCTCTGCTCAGGGTTTTGGGGTGCTTCACAGAAAATCTAAACTTCTTTAGAATGTTGAAATTGTAAAAGAAGGGTTTACTGAAATCAGAATAAATGTTTTACGCCAAAAATAACCATGATTGGATACTGTAAGAAGACAATTTTCCGAATCATAGGAGCAGACGCTGTACTCAATGGCAATAAGAAAACTACTTTAGATTAGTCATCACAGTCACCAGCCGCCAAACCAATAGAGAATATTTGGACTTAAATAAAAGCCAACAGTTAACGCCAACAAAAGATTTCATTCGGCTGCTCCAACATACCTGGAGATTGCTTCCTGTGGAATATGAGAAAAATCTAGTCATAAAAGGTATCAGGCTATACATATACGTAATAGGCAAGCGGGAGATTGAGTCAAGGATTGAAAAACTGCGACAAGTAATGCTCACAGGCTTATCTTGAAGCCAACTTTACTCCAATAAGAGAGTTCTGCATTGACCGAAACAAATGGTAGTCCGATGGTGCAAGTTCAGGGCTATATATATAGTGGATGCCTCATGGAAGACGATGTCCTTTCTGTTGATCAGTTCTGACCGTTTTTTCGATTGCTTGCTTCAATCTCATGATTCCTTTTCAATCCCACCAAACACTCAGCATAACCTTTCGCGGCGTCAATCCTGGCTTTGCGACCATTTGTTGAGCTTCACCATGCTTGGACCATGATCTTTTTCGCACATTATTGTCGTATTTGAGCAAATTTTCGTCGCCTCCTTCAAGTTGCAAGAGTGCAAGTATTCCTCACTTACTTCTTTTTGAAAGTGTTGTCTTCTCGTGCTTACGCGTACTGTTGATATGGACTTTCTTGGATCAAATCTGATTTTGAGTATATAATAAGTTAATCATTTCACACATATGTGGTTCTTACCCCCTCTTAGTATTTAAATTTTAAAAGGATACACTTTACTAGTTTTCTTTGAATTCGAATAAGCTTCTGAGTTGAGCTATTGCAGAATTGCTCCCGGAAAATTAGATTTGAAAAATGCATATTCTTTAGTCTGAAGCAATGATATGCTGCAGCTGTCAATAATTATATCCAACTAAATATATTTAAACCTTAACATTGTAGTCCATTGACCTACTAACGAGCCAATTAGTTCTTTTCGTTCAACGACTCGTCAACACTTTCTCTGACATTCCTTTTTATTTTTACTGGTTTTATAATGAGATAGATTAAAAATGGCGCACGTATACACTTATCTACGTCATAAAACTTTATTATTACCGATAAAAGTTGATTATTTAAGAGAAATGAATGAAAAATGCTGACGAAGTATGAACGAGCTGTTTGTTGAGATCTCCACGCTTATTTTATTTTTTACCTTAATGAATAATTTGCATTATAATAGACTATATTAAGAATGTGTTAGTGTAAGCATTACTTATTTAGTTTATTTTGTTTTTGGTATACATAATTTATGGAGCATCTTTCTTTATTTCAAAATATAAACAATGAGGACTGGTAGCTTGACAATTTGAATAATTCCTTAACTGGCAATTACGTTGTCTAAGTTATTTAGTTTGCAGCGAGCGTCTACTGGGTTCTGTATTCAAATCTTATGCTACTGAAAAATATTTTTCGAAGCGATTTTGACAGGAAGGAAAAATTTCCGATTGATGTGCTCAGAGGTCTGTGGTGTATTTGAGGTCTCCTGATTAGGAATTTGAGTTCAAAAATTTTTCATTACGTACAGTTTTTTTTTGCGATTTTAGTAAATGGTGGTGGTTTGACCCCTACAACCCTTAACAGTAACAGAAAAATCCTATGTGTTAGGAAATTTTTTATCACAGCGCCATCTATAGTAGCTTTATGTTAGAATAATGATATTGGGTAGTCGAAAAAGTCTTTTCGTATCTCTAATCAAACTTCGACTTATTTTTTTTGTATTTATAATAATAAATAAAAAAATCTGTACCCTTTTGGTCGACCACTTTACCAAATACGAAAAGACTTTATCGACTACCAATATTAATTTCTCTGCCCAAAAAGCAGTGATATAAAAAGCTTTCCAAAATAATTCCAATATAAATTTCAAGAAAAGAAAGATCTGCCAATTATTATTACATTTATTAATAATTTATATTTTAAGTAATTTAAATCTGTATTTTTATTATTTTTACTTATAATTAAGTACTTATCTATAAATATTTTTCCAATAATAAAAACGACTAGTAATTAATGTTTAATTATTATTTTTTGTATATATAACTCTTAATTAAAATCTTAATTTTAATTTAACTAAATACCGTTATTTTTATTTTTTGTAACACATTTTTAGTAATAAAGTGAGCAAAGAATATATTTTTGCTTAATAAATAAAACAATATGCCGTTTAAAATAAAACTGCACTTAGCTACTAATTTTCTCTGCCCTAAGACTAGGCTGCTGGATTGCTTTCAGATTTTACCTTTTCTCCATTTTCCGTTTCAGTTGCCTTTACTCTCTTAGCCACTCGTCGCTCGTAATAATTTATCAAACTGTTGAAGAGAAATGATAAAATGCAAGAATTAAAACATAACAGTAAAGGCAGGAAGTAGGCTCTGACGCTAATCGAGGTAGATATGAAGATAAATATTATATATATTGCGACAAAAAAATACCCGGAAATTGTAAACCAAATGCAAAATATTTAATTATTCATTAATATTTCTTTTGTCGCCTTCAAAGTAATCCCCTACAGATCTTATATGCGATCCAAAGATTTTTTCAGTCCCCGAAACACTTTTCATAAGCACTTTTTGGGATGGCCTTCAGCTCTTTCAGCGAATTTGTTTTATCTCTTCGAACGACTGAAAACGGGTTTCACGGAGCGGCAATTTCAGTTTGGGGAACAAGAAAAAATCACACGACACCAAATCCGGTCAATACGATGTTTGATCCACGATATTCATTGCGTTTTTGGCTTTAAAATCGGTCGCAATCGTGGCTCGTTGCGAGGATGCCTTATCAACGTGTAAAATCCATGAATTGTTCCTCCACAATTCCGGCGGTTGTCGACGTATGTTCTCACGCAAACGCCTTAATACTGCCAAATATATCTCCTAATTGACCGTCCGTCCCTTCGGAACAAATTCATGAGATACCACAACACAAATATCGAGAAAAAAAACAAGCAGGCGGCTTTGGCGTGTTTTTTTTTTGTTTTTTGGCTCATTTTTTCCCTCCATTACGATTATTGTTGACAAACTCATAAACCCATGGGGTATGAATTCGCACGAACAAGCATGTCCAAAGAGACCTGTTTACGCTACTTTTTTTTTGAAAAAAAATTCCACTTTACCGGTGCGAGTCGAATAAGAACGGGTTTCATACCCAAAATATCCACCAAAAACAATCGAACGGACTCGTGAGAGATGTCGAGCTCTCTTGCCATCTCTCGAACACTTGCCTGACAAACAAGCAACATATCTTTTTAATTTTTTTATTTTATTTTTGTAATATTTTCATGAGTTAAAGAGTTCGAAGGTCGTCAAGAACCGGGCATGTCTTCAGCAATCTCTCGACCACATTTGAGGGATTTGGTTCTTCTTCTTTACTGGCGTAGACAGTGCTTACGCGATTATAGCCGAGTTAACAACAGCGCGCCAGTCGTTTCTTATTTTCGCAACGTGGCGCCAATTGAAGATTCGCGCTCATGTTTGGTACAGTAATTACGAACAGTCCTACCAACTTAGCAAAATACACTTTTTTGAAATATCAAAAATTCCCCGGGTAATTTAATTACGGTTTCTGGGTGCTTTTTTGTTACAATGTATACATATAAAAAAAAGATCAGGATGACGAGACGCGTTGAATTCTGAGTGACGGTCTGTCAGTCCGTCCGTCCGCCCTCATCTTTCATTATTATGCCCGAAAATTGTCGAAATCGGACTATACCTTTTAAAAAACCTAAACACCAAATTTGTGGACCCAGTGTATATGGCAGATTTTTTTTACCGAACATATCGGTCAATCTATGTGTTCTAGTATTGAAATTCGGTGAGACCATTTTTGAAGTGATGAGAGCATTCCTTTTGCCAAAAATTAGTAAAATCAGGTCAATACTGCCCTCAGAGTCCATATATCGGGCAATATGTAAGAATTTTTACTGGGGTGAGTCAAGTCAATGGTCGAGAACAATTCGGAAGTTAATTAACAATAATGAGGTGGTTTACATTTAACTAGACTGCGGAATGATGGATTTTGTGAGCTGTTATTTTCATAGTTATCGATTTTTGATGCTGTTCGACTAAAATATCGAATCCTGTCCTGCCGTTTCCGGCTTTATCTTTAGCATTTTTAATTTTTAGATTTTGTCTCACGTTATTACCACACCAGTCTAAACATGGGGAGCGAATATTTATTTCATTAACTTACATCATAACACAGAAGCACTCCAGATATAGCCCCGTCGTAATAAAATTGAAAAATGCAGGATAAAAATTCAATGTTTGGTTGTAGATGAAGGTATACAAGGGCGCCGACAACAACGGTGACATTGTCTGTGCGCACGATACTAGTGAGTAGATTTTACCTAGAAAAATGTACATCCATAATTAGTTAGAAGTTCTGTTGGATTTCCAAAGCACTTTTATTACCGAGTTCATTTGAGGGCACCGCCAGTGCAACGATTGCTTGCAACATCGGGCCCGTGATGCCTGACATCAGACCGAAAGAGGAAGCCATATACATTTGCCAGAATTCTTGCGCCAAACCACGTGTAAGATGATCAAGCACACAACCGGCTAAACCCATCATAGCAATGGTGGAATAAGGAAGTTTGAAAAACTGAAATTAAATAGGAAAAGAAATTATTAAAAGAAATGTCAATTAACAATTAAGACTTTCTTTAAATACCTTTCTGAAGACGGTGAAGGCTATGCCACATCCGACCATCTTAATTGTGATTAAAGTGGCTACAAAGTAGGTAAACTGCTGTAATGTCACATTGAATTTGTTGCGTAAGAACAAGTAGAAGACACCCTGTTCACCGTCTGCAAAATAATATAATAATTTTTAGATGGAAAAGGTTACGGCATCTTTCGAGGGTGATAAATCAAAAAATCCATAGTTGAAACTCACGCATAATAAAGCTGGTTACCATTAATATGGAAATCGTACACCCAATAATGGCTCGGCCATAATTTGGACGCTTTGCCACACAAGTCTTCACGAGGTCTTTTATCAGTCGGAAATCGAAGAAACTCTTCGCCTTATGCTAGAATAAATGAAAGACCAACACACATAATAATATATGAATATAATTTAAACATTTGGATCAGTATTTCTTACCGATAATGTGGTTTTTTCTGTATCGAAACTTTCGTCGATGAAAAAGAATATATACATTAAACCTATCAGTACAAGCGTAGCCGATGTGGCACACACTATGGCGACACTGGTGCGACGTAACAAATAACTGCTCAATACATTGCCGAGTACCACACCGACACCCATAGCCATGTCTACAAAGAATATACTAAAAAGCAAACAGTTATTAAAAACACTCCGCAAATGAAGACCCCAATGGAGTGCGCATCTCGATTACCTACCGCTTCGCTTTATTTGCCATACTAGAAATGTCAGATATATAGCAGAAGACTATAGTTGTCATAGCGCAATTGCCACCGACAATTGTAGCTGGCAGGCCGCCTAACAAGTAGAACCAAGGGTTCAATGCTAGCGCTTTGGAAAAAGTTACTAATATTGTGGTTATTATGTGACCAATGAAAACGGCTGTGGGAGTTAAAGGGTGGAAAATATGTTTATAGAATTATTTGAAATATTCTTTAAGGCGATTGTTGTACATACCCGTAAAGCTCACTAGCAAGACTGGACGTCGACCAAATTTATCCGACCATGGCCCCACAAAAAGAACTAGTATACCCGGCCATACATTATGTAGCATAGAGGTTGTCATTGTTATACGGGCCACATAAGGTTGAAGTTGATTTTCGATTGCCTTAAATGGAATATTAATATTAGTATATATAGGATAAAGTAGATGATTTTTGAAAACGAAAAAAATATAGTAGGATTGGGAAACGACAGATAAAATAACGAAATTTAAGATAAAAGCAAGTGAAAGAGGGCCAAGTTCTGAGATAACCGAACATTTTATACTCTCGCAACTTGCAAAGATCAAAAGACGGAAAGTACCTTCAGGCGCATAAGGCTTATTAGTTATATGGGGAAAGTTTTCACCCTATTCTATTCGTTCTAGGAACAAATGCGCACCGTTATAAGAAAAATACGCTTCTTAATATTATTAAGATAGTCCCATATTGGCCGATATAAAGTCACCCGAAAGTTCGAAAATCTTTATATTAAGTATATAGGAGCCAAGAGAAGTAATGATCCGATTCAACTCATTTGTAGGACACAAACGTACAATTATAAGGAAAGGCTGCTCTCTGAAAATATAGCAGCCGTAGTTGAGAGGGTAGATGATGACCATGGAGAGTCGATTCGGCGCATGACTTTGCGCATTTACGTTGAAATCTTAAATTGAAAGCGTACAAAATTCAATTTGTGCACGAACTGAAGCCACTCGACTCGCAAAGTTCCAAGAAGATCCGACCCATTTTTGACTCAAATGGTATGTAAAAAAAACGAAATTGCCGTATTTGGGACTTGGGAGCAAACTGAATAGATTTAACAGCTGTCTTTTAATGCAGAAAAAAAACAACGGTTTTGTGTGGTTTGTAGTCCGGTGAGAACGTAACCGTCAATGACGACTGTTATCGCGCCGTGGTAACCGACTATTTGATGCCTGAAGTGAAAATTCGAGATCTCGGCGACATTTAATTTTAACAAGACGGCGCCACTTCCCACACACACCATCAATCAATGGATTTATTCAGACTTCGATGAGCAGATAATTTCACGTTTTCGGGCGGTCGATGGGCAACCAAGATCAAGTGATATCATACCGTTAGACTTTTTCCTTTGGGGATATGTGAAGTCTAAAGTCTAGGCAGACAATCCCGTTTCGATTCAGGCCTTGGATTAAAACATCAGGCGTGTCATTCGCCAGTTACCAGTCGAAATGAACTCAACGGATGGACCATCTAAGACGTAGCCGCGGTTGAAGACGATAATATTAAAAAAATAGATGCTAAAGAATGTTCTCACCAAAAAGCTGCTCGTTTGTCGGATCACTATATCGCATAGCTGCCATAGAAACTGAACGATCTTCGGAATATTTGTGAAGAGCATTATACTTGTAGTTCAGTGCAAACGAAGTTTAAATTGTTTCTTGTTTAATTTTTTAATTTGTAGAATTTGATTTGAACTTAAACGATTTTAATTAGTTAAATTTATTTAGTTTCTTATATTTATTGAAGCTCACGCTTTCGTAATAATTGAAGTGATATTTAAAAGTTTGTAAACAATAGTTAAGGGACCATTACACAGCAGAATTTTAGAGCTATAATAATTTACGACAGTTGGATAGGTATAGGCGTAAAGAGTATTGTTTTGAGAGGGGTCTAATGTTCTAATGTTTTCCAAATTGCTATGAAATATAAACTGCTAAGGCAGGTCTAATTTCGGTTGGAACCACAAATTTTAGACTAAATTTGACTACAACTCACAGACTGACCGATATGTTCGTTAAAAAATCACTCATATCTGTTTGTCATCTGGGTCTTTCAAAAGTTGTAGTCCGATTTCTACTCGGAGAACGTAAATGCCATGAGGAAAAGCGCAAAAAATCAAGTTTAATAATTATTTTTGAATTTTTATTTTTTCCTCACAAAACGATCATTATTAAAATATACTACCGAAATTCGGATTCAGTGGGCTCAACTTCAAGAGCGCTTCATTCAATTTATGGTCGTCATAATCGTTCTGTCAGATCAACAATAGAACTTCTAATTGAAAAATTTGAATCTACGGACACAGTACAAAATGTTCCCGCGTCAGTAAAACAAAGAAGTATCTGTAGTGTCGAGAATATAGCTGCTGCTAGTGTATCAATTGAGAAAGACCCAAATCAGTCTCTTACATGTCGTTATCAAGCATTGGACATCTCTGTGACGTCGTTTTTGCGAAAAGATCTTGGCCTACATCCTTACAAGATCAAATTAACGCAAGAACTGAAGCCGCTTGATCACATGAATCGTCGTATGTTCGTGAATTGGGCTGACCACCAATTTGAAAATGATCGGATTTTCATCGAAAATCATCTTCAACGATGAGGTTCATTTCCAGCTGAATGGCTTCGTCAATAAGCAAAATATGCGTTTTTGTGAGTGGGAATCACCACCGCTCAATAATAACCGAGTATTTGCCCCGATTTTGATGATATTTGGACAATATGTGGTTCCAACAGGATAGCGCCACAAGCCACACAACGAATGTCACAAGCGATTTATTGAAAACCAAGTTTGGTGAACGTGTTACCTCACGAATTGGCCGCCTAGATCGTGCAATTTGACGCGGTTAGACTATTTCCTGTTAGACTACGTCAAGTCTATGATCCATGCCAACAAGCCAGCGTCGATTGATGAACTTCGTACGAATATCGAACGTGAAATTGCAGTAGTAACGGCCGATTTATGCTTGAAAACCGTAGAAAATTGGCGTGCTCATGGTGGCCATGCAAAAGAAATCGAGTTTCATACAAGGTGCGTTCCAAAGTAAACAGGACTTGAAAAAAAAAAACAGAACAAATGGTTTTATCGGCAGAATCAATTTATTTTATTCAAAATAGTCTCCTTTTGCTTCAATACAGCTTTTCACACGGTCCAAAAGCATGTCGAACGAGTATTTTAGCTCGTTGGCCGGTATGGCCGCCAGTATGCCGGTGCAAGCCTTTTGAATGGCAACTACGTCTGCATAACGCTTTCCTTTCGTTGGCAAATGCATTTGTCCGAAAAAAGAAGAAGTCCCTCTACGTCTGCATAACGCTTTTTGGTCCTTTGTCCCAAATCTTGAGTCAAAAAAATGCGATAAATCGATGTTTTGGAGATGTTCAATTCCATTTCCATGAATTTGAATGATAATTTCGGCTGATTTTTGATGAATTCACGCACAGTTTCGATCGAATTTCCGGTGATCACGGATTTTGATTGGCCCACATGTTGATCGTCATTTATGTTCTCACGACCACTTTGAAAACATTGAAACCACTCGTGCACTCTGCTACGGGATAGGCAATCATCGCCATAAATTTGTTTCATCAATTGAAATGTTTCGGTAAAAGTTTTACCAATTTTAAAACAAAATTTAATGTTGGCTTTTTGTTCAAAGCTTATTTTCTGACACTTAAAACGCAATAACTTCACTTCCAATCGATGAAATGTCATGCCCACCAGGGGGCGCTAGAAAAGTCCTGTTTACTGTGGAATGCACCTTGTATATAATGGCATCGAATGTACTTTCAAGGGAATAAAGAATTATATATGGAGTATATATTTCCATATCTACCTCGATTAATTTTAGGCGATATAAACAACCGTTAGGTGAATAAAACTATTATACTGTATGCAACATGTTGCGAGAGTATAAAAACGCATTTTATAATAGGTTGTTTCGATAAGCGTACAAAAGACATAAATTGTAACAACCAAATAGCCGATAAGAACGTTTTAATAACAAATGAAGGCCGCAGTCACAGATTAAAAATTTCATATCTGAGCGCCACCTAATTGTCGATAGATTAAAAACATTCCGCGCAGAAGCAAGAAAATGCGTTGGACCTGGGCAGTTCACGTTTAAGGAGGTATATACTCTTGTGAGTTTCAAAAAATGGAATATTCTTTGAAGGCATACATGTATAGTTCTTATTTGAAAATATGCTTCGAAATTTGAAGTTCATTCGGCAAATAGTTTCGCAGACATAAGCGTATTTGTAAAACCTTTTTAACTTAGTGTAATCGGCTCCGGAAACTTTAAATGCGTTTTTCTCGCAACGATGTACTTATGGTCTGCGAGAAATTTTCCTGTAAAACGAAATTAAATTTTCGCACGATCTTCTTAGATATATTTGTCATATAATGATCGCAGGATTAAGATTTCGACAATAATTTCGATTTAAGCCATTCTGAAGTGTAATTTTTTGCACAAAAAGCACATTTGGTATTTTTTTTTTTTTTTGAAATTTTGTCTTTGCTTCGATCAGTTATGGATCAACGCAATTCAAATTTGTTCAAAATGAAGCACCGATTATTAAAGTACATTCAATTCTATAAATTTTCTTTATCTTTTTTATGCGTTAAAAAAATTTCTCTTCCCAAAAATTCAAAAAATCTCTTCTGACTTGCAAGTGCACATATATAATCGCTTCAGTGATTCTACTGAATTTCCGTTATGAAAATGCGTTGCTCAACCGAATTAAAACCGATATTTTTAGAATTATAGCCAACATAACTTTTATACCAAAACTTTCTAATCATTTCCGATATAACTTTGCGATCATTTCATACCTTTGCCTCCTCAGTTTTGGGTATAATACCGCGCAGTGGTTCACACTCTGTCTCATTGTAGTGATAGACGGCGACACAAGTTTGATAAAGTTCTTGATTCAACATAACTGGACCCGACAGCATGATCGAGAGAAATATCAGAAATACCGGCAATTCTAAGGTCAAAATGCGCCTACGTACTTTAGGCTTTGACTCTGGCTTAAGCGGGTCTTCCGCTGTGGGCTCATCCGTATGTTCTTTCTCATTTGGGCTGTTAGTCGGCATATAAGCTGGTGGTAAACAATTTCCCTCAGCATCGAACGTGAGTTGTTCGAAAGACATGCCAATACCTTCGGGTGTATCGAGTATAGTTTTTTCTTTGCGGTCCGCCATTTTTCCTGGAAAACTCGTTCGTTTGTGAAAGTTATAGTATCTTTTTTAGTTTTATTTTTATATCTTAATTTTAATTTTTTTTCATTGAAATTATATTGCAATGTTTTTTATTAGTCGGCAATTGGTTTTCGATTTCACGCACCGCCGGTATAGCTATACTTCCGATCACATATTAAAACATACTGATTAATTAAGTGCCACTCGTACAGTTGTGAACTCCCAGTTAATTGGCAAGAAGAGTATCTTAACAATTAATCAATCATAATTATAGGCGATAACGTCTTCATAATAACCGAAAAATCGCATGTACTTCTGCGGTTTGAGTTTTCATTATAATCTAGTCGTAGTGTTTATATATTACAGGTGTTTTACATTTAACAGTTATTTCTTAAAATAACACTTTCTTGCCGATAACCCGAATTGAAATATATTTTTATACCCTGAACAGCGTTTATGAAGTTTGCTACGATGTTTGAGACACCCAAATAGAAACGTCGGAGACGAGGTTAGTAGATTTAGCCATGTCCATCTGCCTGTCTGTAGGTGTAGGTTAGGCTAAGTTCGCATATACCGGTTTGCGATACCACATTCAGTTCGGTTACTAGGCCCATGAGGAGTAGTCATCCTTTAGGATACCTGCGCTTGACACCAATTTTAACAGACTCTGTGGCCTCACTATCGATACCTCCTCCAGTACACCACACTGTAAGGACATCAGATGCTTACAGCGTAGTCTTTCCAATGCGGAACAAGTACACAAGAGTTGCTCCGTTGTTTCCCTGATGCCTTGCTCTAAACATCTCCTGCAGTCTTATCGATCTGTTAGCCTCATTCTGCGGGTGTGTTGCCACCAGACAGTAACTAGTTAGTATTCCGATCGATCTTATATCGAATGCCAGTAGGAATATTGTGTACTTCCGATCTACCGTTTTGCACACGACTTTTGCAGTTTTGCACCCAGGTAGCTCGTTCCATCGGATTTTGATTTTCTTTACCATGCTTCTGTCCAGATCGTCGTACTTCCCAAGACAATTCTGGCCGATATGCGATACGAGGTTACGGCCTTGATTGGTGCTTGGCTGTCTACGTAGATATTGATTCTGGAATTGCCTGCAGGTGCACTAGAGGCCAGCTCGACGGCTTTCGCAATAGCAAAGACCTCTGCCTATAGTGGCAGGTTTAGTATCGGTTTAAGAGCCGCCGTTGGAGTTGTTCTTAAAGTTCCCGTTATGCACAGCGCTGCGAGACTGAACACTTTCCATTGGCTTCCGGCAGGTGGATTTCCGTACGCCTGCCCACCATACTACTGCACCGTACAGCAGAATTGATTTTACTATAGCTGTGTAGAAGCAGTGCATGGGAGGGAGAGAGTTCTCAAATTGTGCCGAGCATCTCCCTACACGCATATGAAGCAAGCACGCTAGCCTTTCTCACACTTTCTTCCACATTGTGCTTCCACAGCAGTTTGCTGTTCAAGACTACCGCAAGGTACTTGTTGCGTTTTTTGAGAGGGAGTTGTAACCTATTTATCGAAGTGAACCTGTATAGAGGTATTTTGTGCTTTCTTGTGAACACAAGTAGACCCGTTTTCTCCGCGTTCAACCCCAGACCTGCTTGCGATGCGGCATTCCAGACTGTATTGCAAGTGGTGGTTATAATACTGCTAATGGTCCGTTATTAAGATGGCAATGGCGTCCGCATATGCCACTTTTATAGGGACTTTGCCTTCCAAGTTCCTTAATAGTTTATTTCCCTCTAACGTCTATAGAACCGGAGATAGCACTCCACTGTGCGGAGTATCTCTACAGACTGGAACTATAGGATATACAAGGTCTGTCGCAAAAGAAACAGGACTGTTAAAAAAAAAAACAACAAAAATTAATATTTTTCAAAAGTTATATTTTTTTATTCAAAGTAGTTCCCTTGTGCTTCGATACAGCGTTTAGCCTGGTCAATTAGCATTTCAAATGAGTGTTTAAGGTCATTTTTCGGAATGCTCTTGAGAATATCGGTCGTCGCCTTTTTGATAGCTGAATTGTCCTGAAGCCAGTGTCCTTTCATGGGCAAATGAAGTTTTCCAAATAGGTAAAAGTCACAGAGTGCCAGATCTGGTGAGTGACTAATGGTTAATATGGAGTTTTTTGTCAAAAAAGCAGTGACAAGCGTCGACCGATGACACGGCGCATTATCGTGCAACAGGCGCCAGGACCCTGCCTCACGGTATTGTGGTCGAGCACGATGAATGCGTGACAAAATACGCTTCATAACACCAAGGTAAAACACAGCATTAATCGTTTGGCCAAGTGGGACGAACTCTCGGTGTACAATACCATCGGAATCGTAAGAACAAATCAGCATTGTCTTTATTTTTGACTTCTGAAGACGACCGACTTCTGATCGTCACAGAGGTCCTCACGACCTTCTTGGAATCACTTAAACCACTCATGCACATTACTACGGGATAGGCACTGATCACCATAAACTTTTTTCATCATTTGATATGTTTCAGTAAACGTTTTCCCAAGTTTAAAACAAAATTTAATATTTGCTCTTTGTTCAAAATGCATTTTACGACCGATGACCAAAAGCTGCTGTCACTTTTTGATCGATAACATCGATTGTAGTTATCCAATTGTCTTAAAATTTTTACGAAATGTCAACAAGAGATCAAACGTTTTATTTCATATACCCACCATTAAGTGGCGCCGTCAGAAACAGTTATATTTAAAAAGTTCTGTTTCTTTTGCGGCAGACCGTGTATGTTACCTAAATAACTGAAACTGATCGGTCGAAATCAAGTCCTTGCATACTACAGGCTGATCAATCAAAGTCAAGATCTTTTTATACTTATTTAAGTTTTAAGAAATGCCCCTGTGAAGGGTATTACAGCGTCGATGCAGTCAAAGTTGACGTTTTTTTTTCTTGTTTCTCATTGATTTCCGAAGAACTCAACTCAAAGTAAAAACATATTTAGGTTAGAAGAGAGTTTTTACCCTTAAAATTCACATCTCTTAATACACTGTCGGCTATATTCGGTACTTTTCGGGTGCTATCGATGATAGTATTAGTATCTCCATCTTAGTAGGTGGAAATAAAAGTAATATTTGCTTGTCATTCACCACAACAAATATCATAAATATTTGCTCTGGACACTGTATCTGGTGATAAAAACAAAGCGAATTAATTTTTATGGAGAAGTTATAAAAAGTGCTGACTGCGATGATTGAGCTATTTCAAAAGATTTGAATTTGAGTTTTATGTGGTACCCTTTACGAAAAGTTGACGTATTTGTTTATTTTTTACTAACTGGTGTTCCAAGTAGAGGTACTATTTTTCAAAAGCTTTTTTTTCTAACAGATCACGCATCGATCAATGTTTTTATTGAGAGAACAGTTCGGTGATCGCGTGATATCACACTTTCGACTTTTTCCTATGGGGATATGTAATGTCCAAAGACTATGTGATCACTCTACTTTAGTATTCATGTTTTTGAAGTTATAATTTTCTTCAGTAATATAAAATTATTTGCGCTTCTTTATTTCCTCGTCTACATAGACTTATATAAAGTAAGCTCGTGGATTCGGCTGATTATAAAAGATAAAAATGATTATTATAAGATAAGCTCGCATTTATATGCCAATATTGTATGCACATATCATATACAGTGATGGCGAAATAAATATTATTGTCTTAAAAATTTAGAATGCTTACATGCTTCCTAGTAGTTTAGTCAGTTCGTCAAAAGGAAGAATATTTAAGGGTTAGGTCTATTTAAAATCCCCAAATTCTTAATTCTTATCGGAGTGTACTATAAATAAATGTATGATTCGAAAAATTAGTTTAGTTTTGTTTTGAGAAAAATGCGTTAAAATTTTAAGTGCTGAAGTGCACTGATCCAAATGCTTTGATCGCTACAACTGACGATTAGACAATGAAACATGTTTTTTGCAGTATTCGACCAATTGAGTAACTTTTCTTAGTACCCTAAAGTGTATTTTAAGCCAAAGAAAATGTTTTGGATTTTTTGTAAATGCCAAAATGTCAATGCGTACCCTTAAATATGATAAAGAAATATTTCAGAAATTATGTCGAAATACCCAATATTTCTTTAAATATAATATATTCGCCATTATCTCTATTCTTTTTGAACCACTGACTTGTATGATATTCAAAGATCATTTAAATGTTTATTTACACTTTTACAATTTGTTTTTTTTTTTTTTTTTTCAGAGCGCCGATATAGGGATATAGCTAAATGTGCTATTAGACTGGGTAAGTGAAATTATTTCCACTCCAATTTTTCACGTTTTTATGTTTATTATTATTATAATTTTTGGTAGTTTATTATATTGTATCTAAATGGGACATGGGGCTTAAATTAAATACTATATATCACAACCAAGTCCATATATACTATCCAGTATCCAAACTTGTCCTCGGCTAACAGCGTCAACCTACATAATGCCGAACTGCCTGTGCCAAAGACTCCAAATCGTTTGTATATAGTGCATATTAAAGAGAACTCACCGAGGTGAAAATAAAAGAGGAACTATTAGATCCAAAAATATACCAGCTTTAAAAGAGTTAGGGCTTTAAAGAAAAATTAAAGATCAGTAAAAATTTTCCTGGAAATGTTTTGCGAACAACGTCCAAAATTGTCTGGCAAACTATAAATCGGACAATTACAAAGACTTAGGGAGGTATTCTGGTTTAGACGCATGAATTTTAGGCATTTTTTAAACTAAGATAAAAAAAAATGAAAAACATTTTTACTATACATTTTTTTATATGTTTTTTATTGACATTTTAATAATATAAAAAAAAAATTGCAAGAAAAAAAAACCAAAATTCATCGAGATACGGGCCGGTGGAGTGGGGGCTTCAAAAAAAACGGTGCGTCCTGGTTGACGTAATTTCAACCCTTGTATAGATCTAAAACACAAAAAACAAGAAGATTCTTCATTAGTAAGGATGTCGTTATCGGGTTGACCATTTTCAAAAAAAAAATAAAAATAAAAAAAATAACAAAATGGCGTCGACTTGAAAATTTTTTTTTTGAAAATAAGTCGAATTTTGAAAAATCCTTCCAAGGTCATATATTTGAATACCCCCTTAATAAATGTAATTATACATATAATAATTAATGTCATATAAAGCTTTGGGGTATAATATGTCCTTAAAAATTTATAAGCTGGACTCTCATCTGGACTTCTTTCCGGCTGGAGTGAAAAACATGGCGAGAGGTCCCATCGGAACATTTTCCTAATTGAAAAGCCTTATCAAGGGAAATGAAGCGCAGGAATGCTAACAGATTTTTGTGGTAGTCTTTAAAATACCTTCCAGCAGCCAACTATTCACGAAAATCATAAATACTTTTTCTATATTAAGCAATAATTTCTCAATGTTTTTTACCTTTCAAAAAAATATGTGTTTGATATCACAGGAAAACCTGACCGTAGTACATTCAAAATTTGATATAAATTTTCATTTGAGAAAAAAGTTAAAACTTTGTTGAGTAGTGTTCGTTATAATAATATCAAAAACTAACACCTATATAATTAGTACCATAACTGTAGTTGAATAATAAAGCTGCGCATCTCCTAGGTATGGAGCCCAACAGGCGCCTACCTAGAGAAGAGTAGCCTTTCACGCCTCACACTTCATAAGTACTTCGTATTTTACCTACGTAAAAACCCAATTAGATTAATATCAGCTGACAAAGCCAACCAGTTAATAACCTCAACTCCATTTGATAATAGTTATGCGATGAGTTTTACCTAACTCTGACGTGATAAGAGTGCCTTGACAAGTATTACTCTCATGCTAAGTTATTTTTGTGTAATTAGTTACTAATCATTAGTATTACTTGCAGATCGCAAGGCCTTACTCTTCAACTCAACAGCCCAACGAGTTAAGTGAAACTCATCGCATAACTATTAATCTGGTTTTTTTTGTCAACTTGCTGGTATGCTTGGGGTCGTTGTCTTGTTGATTGACTCATTTCAGTGGCAATTTCCACTTAGCGTGTCGCAGCATAGTCGACTCCATTTTTTCAACTTACAATTTGGCATCCACATTTTCTTTAAACCGCATAACGAACCTATAACATAGTAAGAGTTGCGTTGCTATTCATTGGTTTTAGTACCCCCATGTTTTGCTGTCCCGGAAACATATCCGGGATCAAAGGAAATATTTTCCGTCTTTGGTAGATACTGTCGGCGCACAGTGTTGCGAAACCGGAATTTTTTGGAAATCATATTGCCTAAACTGTAATTTTAATTGTATCGATGAGAAACTTCTACAGATTGGTCAGAATGAAATCCCAAACAGAATGAGTGAAAAAAAAATTTACACCGAAAAAAATTTTTGGGTCAAATTTTCAACAAAAGTAAAAAAAAAAAAAGTTGTTCGAAAAATTTACAAAAAAATGTATTTTAATTCTTCTTTTATTTCTGATAAATACCCTATGATTAGTTTTTTAAATAAAGTATAGGGTGTGGTCATTTGTTGAAAAACTCTGAAATTTTATATAAAACCAAAATCTATTTCATTTCTTATTTGAAAGGTGGCAATAAAAGCTTTAATTTGATACCGCTTTCAAGTCAATAGCTTCAGTTTAAAGAGAGTTATGCTCATTTTAGAATAAAAAAAATAAGTGATTCCGAGAATTTCCGTTCTATTTCTATGGAATAAATACTGAGAGTGATATACTAAAATCGCTACAACTCCCAGGAGGGCAGGTATGGGCAGCTGATTTTTTCACAGTTCGTTGAAAACAAATTATGTAACATTTCTGTAGTGGTTTGGAACTGGGACTCTCTGGGACTTTTTAGATATTGCTTACCTAACCCAAATTTAAAGGAAAAATGGACCTTTAGTCGGGTTTTCGCTCTAAAAAAGGTGCATATGAAAATGTCTCAAATAACATTCCTTTGTTTTACAGAAGATACGTGTCCGAAGGCAGATTTTTTTCCGAATCAAAATATCTGTCACCAAAATCAAATGAGATCATTTTGAATACAGCCCTGAAATCCCCTCTTTTCGTGAAAATTTTGTATATTTGACTTCTAAAATCAATTAAAAATCAACGGGCCAACATAAAAATAAGCTTTATGTGTTTTTTTTTTTTACTTGGAATGTCTGTGACAAAATTGCATAATTAAAAACACTGAAAAAAATAATCGGAGAAAAGTTACTTTTCCACTAGCCGCAACACAGTGCGGCGGTCTCGGGCACCAAATAAATCATTTTTAGTTTCGACGGACCAGACGATGTTGTGCCATTTTCCAACTGACCAATACAAATGCTCTTTAAGTGGCCAATGAAGATACTCTTCAACAAATTGAGATTTGCCTGTAAATGTCGGTGTTGAAGTATTGACTCCTTCCTTGGGCTTCTGCGGGACAGTGTCAATTTTTTCTTATAGTGGACGCAGTAACACTAAGCTTGCACTCATCTTAAATTTTGTTAGGTATGAAATGGCTTTTCTCGGGCCCACAACACAACTTTCCGCAACTGTGACCGCTGGAGAGCCTCTTTTCGTCGAATTTTTCCGGCATTTGGCTTCCTAATCTTATCTTAAGTGTACTATTGATATTATTTTGAACGCTCAGTTTTGAGTTCGAATTTTAGTTGGTAGGTTTTATATACTTATTATTCTAATTCCTTAATTGCCCATAGTTTTTTCTTCCTCACACAAAAAGTGGAAATCTCACTAAAGTCACATTTTTTATCGCCTTCACTGTATGTTTTTATGACAAATATTTAAATTGTCACAGATGAAAGTAAATAGAAAAAATAAACGAATTGTACTCGGAATTATTTGCATATCATAAGTTACCGTTATCTACCCCGGCAGTTATTTTGGAAGCTTACATAAATTTTCGCAATAGAGATCTTCTTTGGCGTTGATTATAACTTTGAAAATATTCTGTAATTATATTCTTAAAACTTTTAGTGAAATTGAGTAATAAGAACAATTGACAGTAATCTATGTTTGTAGGTGTAGGTTTTTTTCAAAATCGTCGGGAAAGAGTTTGTACAATGCTTTGCCAACTTCTATACATATTGTTTGTTTTTTTTTTTTTTTATTTAACTTTCTTTATTTACAATCTATCTACATTAAGATATTCAGTAAATTAGGTCTAGTAGGTAATGGCAGAGGTAGATTTGTCCTTGAGCAAATCTACATAAAGGATTACTTAATTTATTACATATACATAAGTAAAATATAATTAACTTAGGTTATTAAATACATCCATCAAAAATTCATTTTTTTTTTTTTTTTTTTTTTTTTTTTTTGCCAGACTTAAATCTAAGAAAGTTTTAGAGAAATGGTAAATCTAAGATATGAGAACGTTTTAGCCGTATAGTTTCATAAGTTGTATCTAACAGACAAACAGCAATTGGGTTTATATGGTTTGAGAGACGTGCAAGATATCTAGCACTATATTTAGGGATCTCATTTTTTATAAAGGGAATACCTAGGTCGTTATGGATAGCTTCATTGGTAACAAACCATGGGGCGTTAATAAGTGACCGCAATGTTTTTGATTGATAACGTTGCAAAATCTCCACATTGGACTTACTATACATATTGTGAAGGAGCTTTGAATGCAAGCAATCGCCGTGCTCATCAAATAATATCGGGGAGGTTGTTGGCGGTATAAGACATACAATGTCTGTCTGTCTGTTTTACATACAATTTAAATTTAGTTTGATCAGTTACGCTTAGTACCAAAATATGTTCGAATTTCTATAATTTTGTTCGTAAGACCTCATAATAGAATATCAACACTGAATCAATTAATCTGACAAACTGTTCGACCGTGAGTCAGTCCAAGCATAACTCGAGTTAGAGTTGAAATATTTCCATGAAAGTAACACGCACATTATTTCCACGTTCATAAAACTTTATTCATCAGTAAAAGTTTCATTAATTGCGCAACTCATTGTGGCACAACTTTGAAGCCGAACATCTACATGGGTTCTCAGACGTTGGCCAAGCAATTTGATCTGATGTTGAAAATAGTTGGTGAAAATAAATGAGACCTTACCGGCCCACTGTTGCGTTTTCAGTAATCCAATTTTTATTTGGAGGAGTCCAAAAAGGAGGAGTCGGAGTCTGAGGAAGACGACGACATGGGTTTCGGTCTCTTCGAATAAATAACTCAACACTAAAGTTGATTATCGGACAATAATCTTTCAGCGGACTCAATAGGCAATGATCATAAATTTCCTATCCACTGTCTTTCATCCATTGCCACAACTGGTTCTTATTTTGCATTACAGCGTTTGATCTAAACAAATTTTCCTCTGATATGTCCTGTGGGTATGCTTGAGTTACCGTGGTTGTTAACTAACAGTGAAATCTCCGAAGAAGTTGTTCAGATCGAGCATAGCTGTCAATACAAATTAATGAATCAAAATTTAGTTTTGAATCTTTTTTTGTTTGTGAAGTTTGTTATAGCTTTGGTGCAACCAGAGTAAACATTTTTCATCCAAGAAAATAAAATTCAATCGCAAACATTTTCGCGCGTTTATTTAATTTTTTTTTTTTTACTTTCGACGTGGGTTATCTCAGCAAACGGTGAACGATGAATTGAATTCAATTTTTGACGATGAAGCTTCATCAAACATTAGTGTTTATCGATGGTATGTTGAATGAACCTAGGTCGCAGAGCACTCTAAGAGGAATTTCGTGAAGATCATCTAAAATTAGTTATCGTTGCGGAAACTACTGATGCTATGAGCAAACTGATTTTACGTTTCGTTATGTAAGCTATCGTGAGATTGAGACAACTGTAGGCACTAGTGGCACCAGCATACATACTATACCATCATGAGCAATTCATTGTAGAAAATCATTTTTTTCACGTTGGAACTCATACAATTTGTCGATTGCTCAGAAAAAGGCTCGTGTCGATTGGTCGAGAAAAAAGTTTCAAAAAAACGATAACCGTGCTACGAAACACGTCTATGACAACGTGACAGGTGATTAATCGGGGTTTTACGCGTATGGGGCCGAAAGTAAGCAGTAGTCGACTGTATGGGTGTTTCAAGATGAGCCGAATCCAACAAACGTTGTTCGCGTACGGGCCGCTTCCAAGCAGATAGTTGCCTGTTTGTTTAGAAAATTGGACATGTCGCAACCATTCCACTAGAACAATGCAGAAAACTAAATTCTGAGTGGTGCACAACCATTTTTTTCGCCAGTTGTGTTTCAAGAAATCAGGAAATCCAACCGCGGAGAACGGGTCACTCTTCATCACGACAATGCGAGCTTCCACACATCGACTGAAACAACTGCATTTTTGAGCACTCAAAAATCGATTTGATGAGTATTCCACCGAAAAGTTTTCTTTTTATTTTATCGACACCTGGAGAAGCGGTTGATGTGTTCAGAACATATTAGGTTGTCAAAAAAGTCTTGCGGTATTTTTATTGAATTTTCAATTGTTCATAAAATTAGTTACAATAATGCGATTCAAGTCAAATATGCGCCGTTTTGTTCGATGACGCGTTCCCAACGAGATGCCAACTTCATAATGCCCCTCTCATAGAAGCTCGCTTCCCTATTGGCAAGAAACTCGGAGAGGCAGTTTTCACAGGACTCTCTTGCGGCCAACTTGAGACTACCAAGCGCGTTCGCCATGGACAGAAACAGGTGGTAATGCAAAAGAACTTCCCATCCGAGCTCCCGGAGCTTCTGGCGCGTCACTAAAGATATGTGTGGCCTGGCGTTGTCCTGATGGAAGACAATTCGGACTCTGTTGATCAAAGATGGTCTCTTCTGCATGAGTGCTGCCTTCAAGCGGTCCATAGGTGAGCAGCTCATAGTGGATTATTCCCTGCCAATCCCACCAAACACACAGAAGAACCTTCCTGGCCGTCAATCCAGGCTTGGCCACCGTCTGGGCCGCTTCACCGCTTTTCGACCACGACCGTTTGCGCCTTACGTTATCGTAAGTGACCCACTTTTCATCGCCAGTCACCATACGCTTCAAAAACGGGTCGATTTTGTTGCGATTCAGAAGCGATTCACATGCGTCGATACGGTCAAAGATGTTTTTTTGCGTCCATTCGTGTGGCACCCATACATCGAGCTTCTTAGTGACTCCAAGCTTCTTCAAATGGTTTATAACGGTTTGATGACTCATGCCCAGCTCTTGACCGATGCTACGGCTGCTACTATGCCGGTCTCTTTCGACCAATTCAGCGATTTTATCGCAATTTTCGACGACAGGCCTTCCGGAGGGTGGCACATCTTCCACCACCTCTACACCAGAACGAAAACGTTGAAACCATCGTTGTGCGGTGGAAATGGAAACTGTATCGGGTCCATAAACTGCACAAATTTTTGCCTTTATCGTAGTAGTACTGTAAAATATGCCGTATTTTCTTTTATTTTGCTCCATGTTTGCGACGCTATAACTCACGAATGACTTAAAAGAAACGACAATCAATCAAACACGTGTTAGCGCGTGAAATGGGCTTTCCAAAAAGGTATAGCATGACCCGATGCGACGAATAAAACTTGAACTACGCGCTTTCAGCGCCAACTAGCGAAAATACCGCAAGACTTTTTTGACAACCTATTATATTTTGGAGATACCTCAATCTCTGTGACAACAGTGCTTCGACCAATGGTTTAAGCGCATGTAAAGGTTTATGGATCTTGTTTTGAAAAATAAAAAAGATATTTTCCTTGATTAATATTTGTTTTTATACTTTATGCGTAGTTGTGTTTGAACTCACCGCCTTACCTCATTTTATTTAGAATTTTAAATAATACGAGTATGGACAACTTACTTTTTTTGTAAATAATTTCTAGTTTTGTTCTATATAGACCCACATGCATATTAATATTCATATCTACAAATATTTTCTCTTAATTAATTTTTTACTCTAAACATACATATTTACATACATACATATATACAGATATTATATTCAGCTAAATAGATGCACTTATGTTTAGCGAACTTAAAGCAGATCTTAAGCCTATTTAATCATTACTCAGACACACGCATATACATACATACATGCAAGTACATAAATATGTAAATACTGGTTTCTGTCAAAATATTTATACTTTTTTATATAAAAATTTTGTTTTGGTATCAAGTTGTTTGTACAAATAGCAGATTTCTGCTAAACATTTCCCTCAGCCGTTGACTGTTGCTTGGCAGCTTTGGCACCGATTCTTTGCATAATAAACAAGACGCTGGAAAAGTTATATTATTAATAAATTTATTAATTTGAAGTAATTTTTGTTCAAAATACACTTACGTAATAAGCACAAAGCAGATGCAATAAATTGCGGCACTCAGCAGGTAAAACGCACCAGGATATGATTCCAGTGTCGCTCTGTAAATACCGGTGTAAACCGGCGCCGAAGCCAGCGGCGAAAGTGTTTGCAATGAAGAGATCACAGCATAGATTTTACCTGCAGTACAAAAACAAAAAAAATGTTAATTTAAAACTTAATTTGTATTAAAACCCAAAATTCATCTGCCAACTCACCGATTTCGGTGGCTTCAACCAAGCCTGCGAGTACCGCTTGCAACATCGGACTGTTAATGCCGCCCATGAAGCCACAAGTCGCGGCCAAGTACATCTCCCAAAATACCTGCGCCAATGAGCGTATTAAACTGTCGGTGAGACAACCCAACAAGCCAAGCATGGCGACAACTGTAAGAGGTGCCTTGAATAGCTGTAAATAATGTTGGAATATTTTTGTTATTTTTTGTTAGAATATTTGATATTAACTCTTTTAAACTCACCACTCGCAACAATATCAAAATGAGAGCACAACCAACCATTTTAATGCAGATCGTGACGGCATTAAAGGTCGTGAATTGCTGCAGCGTGAGATTGAATTTGTTGCGTAGGAACAGATAAAAAACATTGGACTCACCCTCTGTAAAGAAAAATTTATTCGTTATTTCAAAAATTTCGATGTACATACATAGTATAGTATCAAGTCTTTCACAAATGTTTGATAATAATATTCCAAAGTTGATTTTATTAAAAAAAATTGAACCAGTGGCAACTCTTTGAAAAAATATCCTTCAAATAAATCGTTTATAAAACTATTTGCTGTCTATAGTTTAGTATTTTATTTAAAAATAAAATGTGAAATTTCCAAACAGGTGGCAACCCTGCCAAAAACTATGTTCAAACAAAGTCTTCCTTAGCCTATACAGTTTGATAACCGCTATACTGTAGTAGTTCGTTAATCTTATGCGCTTTACTGATTGTAAAGTTTCAAATAGGTGGCAACTCTATACAAAAATCAGCTAACACTAAAATTTACCTAAAACACATTACATTTATTATGTCTTTTACAAATGCCTTATATTTTTAACCAATATTGCACTATTAATTTTATTTTAGCAACTCGCTTGAAAAAAAATTATGAAAAGGTGGCAACTCTTCAAAAAATAGCTCTAAAATAAATATTATTTAAAACTATATGTTTTGAAAACAATAATTTAGTATTTCATTAAAAATATCAATTTCCAAAACATGTGGCAACATCACCCAAAATTTTTTCCTACTAAAGTCTGCGTAAGAACCTACAGTTTATAGCCACCATATTGTAGTAAGTTGTTCAATTTATCTATTTTACTATTTAAACATTTTCAAATGGGTGGTAACTCTGTTCAAAAATTAGTTATAACTGTACTTACGCTTTTCCAACATTTTTCGAAATTATAATGTTTCGTTTTCCTGTCTAGTTTTTCGACATACATACATATTTTCGCACAGGTGGCAACCCTGTACAAAAATTAGTTATAACTGCACATAAGATTTTCCAACATTTTTCGAAATTTTAATGCTGCGTTTTCCTGTCTAGTTTTTCGACATACATATTTTCGCACAGGTGGTAACCCTTATCAGAAATTTGTTATAACTGTACATACGCTTTTCCAACATTTTTCGAAATTTTAATGTTTCGTTTTCCTGTCTAGTTTTTCGACATACATACATATTTTCGCACAGGCGGCAACCCTGTACAAAAATTAGTTATAACTGCACTTACGCTTTTCCAACATTTTTCGAAATTATAATGTTTCGTTTTACAGTCGAGTTTTTCGACATAAAATAATATTTTGGCACAGGTGGCAACATTCGAACTGCTTCGTTTTGAATAACGCAGAACAACTTAAAAATATCACAATCCGTTACTACGGCTGTGCTCTATATATTACGCTCAAAACTGCATTCCCTTTTACAACGCAATTTCGTTCGAGTTCGTTATACTGGCCTTAAAACAATTTTACCCCAAAACCCGCCTAAATCACTAGAAAAGTCTTCAAAATAATCAATACTTACGCATTACAAATGTTGTAGTGACCAAGGTGAACATTATACACCAAATAATGGCACGATCGTAGTGTGGCCTGCGTTTTAGACAGCTCCTTACTAAGTCCTTAATCAAGCCGAACTTGAAGAACTCTCGCAAGTTTGACTATTGAGAGATAAAATGAATTTCAATAACATTTTCAAACGGTTTCTCCGAAAACAAAAACATTTACCTCTTTTCGTTCGTGTTGTATCTTCAAACTTTCGCCCACGAAGAAGAGCAAATACAGCAACGCTAGCAAATCCATACTGGCAGCAATGATGAATACTCCTATGGTGCCGGTTCCAGCCAATATATAACTGCTGATCACATTGCCAATAAGCGTACCAATACCCAAAGCGCCATCCACAAAAAACATACTACATATGGGAGGGTATGTTAAAAAAAATATTTAGGCAACGACTTTAATATATTTAATTTTACTCAACATTTACCGTCTCGCCTTGCCGCCCTCGTCCGACACGTCGGAGACTAGACAGAATACCATTGTTATTAACGCGCAGGTGCCACCGGTCAAAGCCAACGGTACATTCGATAATATATAAACCCATGGATTCAAAGGTGTTGCCAGAGATATTGCTGCGAGAATGGTTGTTATAGAGTGTCCGATGAAGGCCGCTATTTGACGAAAACGTTTCGTTCCATTAATTGTTTTTTAATTATTAAAAGAAATTGCTTACCTGAAAAAGTTGCTACAAGCACCGGTCTGCGTCCAAACTTATCCGACCAAGGTCCAATAAATAAACTGAGGAAAGCCGGCAAAACACTGCTTATCACCGAACTCGTCATTATAATGTTGGCCACATAGGGTTGCACTTTGGTTTCGATTTCCTTTAAATACGAGTAGTATATAAAATAATGTGTTTAAGAAAACAAGTAAAAGTTATTATTAAATTGAAATAAAATATAAATTAACCCTAAGTAGGATTTCAAGTCTAGTATCGCCGCTCTGCTATCTGAGTGAATGGTTACTTCTCTAAAGGAGGCTGCACTCCGGAGCAGTAAATCTACTGCTATCTTAATGGCTGCAACCTCGTCGTGGAAGACACTGCAATAGTCAGAAAGTCTGAAACTGGAGTTGGTAGAGAGCTCCTGACAGTAAACCCCTTCACCAACCTTCCCCCTAAGCTTTGATCTATCCGTAAAGAAGCTCATTGTCCCTCTTCTCTAACGGCTTCTTCCCAACCACAAACTGCTCGTCGGTATATGGGCAGAGAAGTAGCTGAGAGAGTTCGGATCCAAGTGATCCGGTATAAAGTCAAAGTGTGTGAGGACAGCCGAGTGTTTAGATACATGTTCTTATAAGAACCCAGATTTGCTGAGTCTGCTAGCAACTTTCGCAGACATTTCTGGCGATGTCTACTGGCACTATGTGCAATATGGCGTTAAGTACGATGGTCGTAATGAACGTTAATATACAACACATGTCGATTAGCGCCGCCCGTTGAACGCTTCCGATTTTCTTTGCAAGTGTGGTCTTTTCTAGAGCCCTCGACCATATAAAGACCTCATTGAATATAATGGGCTTGACTATGGTGTCATAGAGCCAGAGAAGCACTTTCGGTGCCCACCCACCTTTTGCCAATGGTTTCTCTATAAAGCAATCGAAGCTTTTTTGCTCTCCTTTAGGTATTCCATTAAAGCTTCCTATCCAGGACGAGCTCTAGATATTTCAGTGTATCCGCCGGTTGCAGACGGATGCTCCCATTTGTAGCAGCGGTACCATCAGCATCTCATATCTTTGACTTGTGACACAGTGCATTGTCTTGGCAAACATCCCTTTCTTTTTCTTCAAATCTGACCGTCTTTCGGCCAACGGATCTATAACACTATGTAATAGTCGCTAATGATTCTTGCTTTTTCAAGGTAGTCAATAAAAATTATTCCATGTGGATGTCTGTCGATTGGACTTCGGGGTGAAATGATGAATGCAAGAGCTCGGATTTATTACTCTTGAACATCTCCAAACGCTGCTCCGCATCATCAATTCCTCGTTGTTTTTTTTTTTTCAAAAATGAGCTCGCGTGGCACCTATCTTGCTCAGGCCTTCCTCATACCAAAATATTCGTGAATGATATGTTGTACAGTTAATATATTTAGAGTGTCTGTTATCTGACACAACTTCACTGTCATCCAAAATTATTTCGGGGACTTTTTTCATGTTTTCGTCAGTGATAAAATCTTTTGGGCGTCTACTGCGTTCAGCTTCTGTCCCAGCTGTATTTCTGCCCTTCAAAAAGCAATATTTTATTAACACGCGGAACTCCTTTTTATCCTTTTTTTCATAATATCAAAAGTTGCTCCACTCAAAATGATATAATTCACAAACTAATTATCCGACAGCTATCAAATTTATACAAGCGCCATTTGAAGGTTGGGGCTAACTAAAATCATATGAATTTAATTCTAGTAGAGCCAGCTATGTGTCAGGCCGGGGACTTTTCAATTGACCTGTTATGTAAATTTGTGTCAATTATAATCAAATAAGAGAGCCTATTTTTGTTTTTTTTTTTTTTTTTTTAATGATGAGCGTTAGGTGTAAAAAAGAATTATGCTCTATGCAAACCAATTACCAAATTGTAAAATTGTCTCAGACGTATTTTAATTTGTCCCTGGTCAGGCTTCGCTATTCTACCCTGGTTGCAAAACACGATTATTGTTAGCCGAATTGACTAACAAAGTACGTCTAAGGTTAATGGATTGTTAGTAATTTATTATTTTTTATAGAGCTCAATCGTTATCGCCTGTATTGTGTTTAGTCACTATTGCTGATATCCACAAATGATAATTTTCTATACTAAAATAGTACGCAAATGCAACAATGTATTAAAATGCCGAAATGATAGTGCACAATTTTTCATGTGAGTCAGTATTTATAAAAGGAAGAATGTCAGCTATTAAATTTTAAATACTTTTGTTATTAATTTTCCTCCATAGAGCCAATTTTTTAATGTAATATTTAATAATAATTTGTGAAATTTTAGAAAAATATATTAATTTTTTTTTTTAAATAATATAAATTTATTGATAAGTATATAATCTTTTTTTTTTTAATAATGTACTTTTTTTTAATATTTTTTGAAAATTTAAAATAAATAATTTTAAAATATTCAGTATAATTTTACTCGCTTTACTCACAACTGTTTGGTTCGTTTCCGGCACAATGCCCAACATCGGCTTGCACGCAGTCGCATTATACTCGTAAACCACCGTGCACGTTTGATAAAGCATCTGATTTTGCAACACAGCGCCTGTTTTTGGAGTTTACCACTTGTTAAATACTTTTATTTTCCAAAAAAAATTCTAGCTCAAAGTTTTTGAAGCAAACTTACTTGCAAGCACTGAGGCAACGTATATTAAAAACACTGCCGGTTCGATTATCGTACGATTTTTTGGCGGCTTTGGGGGCGTAAGCGTGGGCGCTGCCGCAATATTAGAAATATCATCCTGCTCTTGATTTGTTGGTAAAAATAAAATTTCACTTTCTTCTGCGTGACGTTGCGGCATGTTTGTACTTTAATTATTATATATTAATTTACAAGTTCAATTATTATTTATTAATTATTATTAATTATTAACACGTTCGATAACAGCAACTTACTAATTAAGTGTCTCATAAGCGTTGTAAATTACTACTAAACAAAATAATTTCGATATTTCATTGTTTGGTTTGCACTTCGCTCGCTCTTTGATTCGAGAGAGCGCGGTCGAAATAAGCTTTTATTGATAACATTTGACGGTGCTGCCGCTATGGGCGCAAATAAGTTTTGAGATTTTTATTGTATGTCTTGGGTATTTTTAATAATATATTTTTTGACAAAAGTGTATCTCATTATCAAAAAACATTTTCCTCGAGTTTCAATAATATATTTCACAGATTGATCGATATTTTCAAACGGCGAATAGAACGTACAATTGTCTAATATATTTGATTCCAATTTCCAATTTGACTGATTTCGTCATTTATTTCAGGAGAATTTTTATTCAATAGTCTATTTGATGGCAGTTTTGATAGCTTTAGCCATGGTCTCTTGTCGGCGCTCTCTCAACAAAGCAAAAAGAAAAAGAGCTTCGCGTTGGTGCGTGTGAATACCAATTGAGTCTTTAAATTTGTAAACAATAAACGAAACAGAGAGTGGTAATCGCTCAGCTGTGTGTATTAACGCTCATTATTTGCAAATGGCAATAGAGAGATAAATATACATATATTGTGTTCGTCTTCGTACAGCACCTATAAAAAGAATATTGATAAAAATTTTAACATATTTAACATTTTTTTTAATTTTTTAGTGTGTATTTAATGATATATTTATTTTATATTGAACGAAAAATAAATATAATTTATTACAAAACATCAAAACTATACATAAGAATAATCGAAAAAAATTTCACTATTTAAACGCGTTTTTCGTACATTTCGACTTTTGTTGGCAACTTCTTTTTCTAAATAATAAGGCACCTTCCTTATAACGGTACTTTGTTTTACTTGAAATAAGTAAGAGCAGTGACTTTTTGAATCGTAAAGGTTGTGAATTTTAACAAAAAACTTTCGTGGTTATAAAAAAAATGCCTGGTAAATATTTATCCATTAACGAACGTGAGCTTATCATAAATTTGCATGTAAAGCAAAAGAAATCATACGCAGAAATAGCCAAAATAGTGTCCCGTAGCCGTTCGACTGTACAATCCGTTTGTGAAAAAATATGAAGGCCGAGTAGAAAACAAAAACAAATCTGGTCGGCCTTCAATTCTCGCGGATGGAGATCGCCTAAAAATTAAACGAATGGTTAATGCAGATCCATTCATTTGCTCAAAAAATCGCTACAGAGCTTCTCCAAAAAAAAAGTTAATCCCGAAACTGTACGAAAAGCTATAATTAAGGCTGGGTTTAAGTCACGCACGCCTCGTCAGCTCATATTTTTTGAAACGTGATAAACCGTAGGCATTGCCTTCAGTTACCAAAATGCATCTTTGTGTTTGTGTTATATTCTTCGATGAATCGAAATACAACATTTTTGGATCTGACGGCAGGATTAAAGTATGGAGGAAACCGGGAGAAGCATTAAAAATACAATTAAAACAGTAAAGCAAGGTGGTGGAGTGATGGTATGGGGTTGTATGACTGCTAATGGCGTTGGCAAACTCAAATAATTGAAGAAATTATGGACCACCGTGCTTATATTGACATTTTGAAACGAAATTTGAAGCCAAGCTAGAAAAATTGGGCGTGTTTTATTTCCAGCAAGAGAACGACGCATG
Organism: Bactrocera neohumeralis; assembly: GCF_024586455.1. Lineage (NCBI taxonomy): Eukaryota > Metazoa > Arthropoda > Insecta > Diptera > Tephritidae > Bactrocera > Bactrocera neohumeralis. The sequence goes on from NC_065921.1 coordinate 24,051,025, forward strand.
GCTCATAATACAAGGATGTTTGGCGTACAATGTGCCCCATTTGATAATATAATAATATAGAATAAAATATGTCGTAAACAAATACTCATTAAAAATTTTTAAAAAATTTAAAATGTTTTACTGATTTTTATCAATGAACTTTTTATTAGGGGCTGTAAAGATTTATTGGAACACTGTAAATAAATAAAAAAATTCCCCAAATGCATATGAAGATAAGTGGCGCTATGAGTCAAACAATGTAATATACTACATAATATTTGTCTGGCGGGTTTGTGTGGTATTTTTTTGGAAGTTACGGCCAGCAATGAAACTAATTTTTAATTTTAATTAAATTTCAGCCTATTTGTAATATAAAAACATGATTCAATAAATGTGCAACACGTTTCTATAGTCATGCTGCCTACAATTACCGTTTACTATAGTGGCTTATTAACACGTTCTACCCGGAGTGGACCACTGGTGGTTCACAGGCAAATTCAATTATCTGGTTTCGTGGACCGTGGAAATAAAATAAATTGTGCCATGCTTCGATCCCCAAAATATCGTCCAATAAAGTGACAGTTTTATGCCTTCTCTTATTTTTAACACTTCCGCTCGGAACCAATTCAAACGAGCTTTTTTTTGTATCGATAGCCTTTTCAGAATTGTTGGTATGAGAAATGTCAATAACACATGTTTATTTTGACAGCTATCCCCTTAAGAAATTGTATGCATACCTCTACAAAAATACCCAAAAGGTTAAAAGTACCCAAAAAGGTTTATTGAGGTGAAAACGTTTGTGTGACGTCGGGTAACCTGTATTGAGCAATAATAATGACTTAGCAAGTTTTAAATAGATATAAATATAGCGTTATCTAATCACAGGGGATATACATACGATACGTACTATGCATATTTGAATGAATCGGCAGTGAATGACAAGCAAGAATACTAGACGCCTCTGTTTATTGATAAGCACTGTTAAATTAAGCTTTTTTATACACTGAACAAGGTATTTTAAGCTTACCAAAGAGTTTGAAACACCTAGAAGGAAAAGTGGGAGGCCCAAAAGTATATTTTTTTTTATATAAGAGTAATTACCGGCGTGACGAGCTTAGTCAATTTAGTCATCTCCGTTTGTCCGTCTATATATACGCGAACTAGTTCTTCAGGGTTTGAGTTATCGACCTGCAATTTTTTACACTCTTTTTTTCACATCAGGAATCGCCGATATCGAACAAATATAGCATATAGGGTTTTATGTATATATAAATATTCAGGATGATGAGACGAGCTGAAATCCGATCTGTCCGTCCGTGCAAGCTTTAACTTGAGCAAAACTTAAGACATTGCAAGGAAACTTGGTACACATGTTCCTTGGCAAAAGGAAAAGAACGAGTTCGAAGGTGAGCCATTAAACAAAAACTTATAAAAAAGCCATAACCAAGCACAAAACTAAGAAAGAGAAATGTGGAAATGAATGACTTCGAATTATAACCTCGCTCACTCCCCATATAACGGTACTGTTGAAAAATACAAAAAGTGCGATAGTCCACAACCAAATACCACAGAGACATTAAATTTTACGACCGAGTTGATATGATAGAGCTTTAAAGCAATAGGGGGTCCAAATCGGACGATGACGGCGGCACCGCCCACTCTTAGGTGAAATCAGATATCTCGAGACCTGCTCCAACGATTTCAACCAAATTCGGTACATGGCACTATTGACTGATATTCCCATATAACACACTTTTAAATTCCGTTTGATTCTTTCACTTTCCGGTAAACAATTTAAGAAGTATTTAATACTACCGGATCAAACTTTGCACTAATAATGCCTTGAGAGTATTCAACCTTATGGCCAAAAATTCTCCAAATCCGGCAAAAACCTTTCAAGCCCCTAGGTACCGAATATGTGGACCCCAATTTCTATAATTGACCTTTCACCGGAAATTTCGGTCAATGTATGGGACATTGATACAATTGAAATTCAGTGAAAATAATTTCCTGATAATAGTATCTCTGTGTGTCATAAATGAGTTGAATGGAGTTAATACTTCCCTGAGATCCCATATAGTTACCTCATATCAAGATTTTCGAACTTCCAGGTGACTTCATACCGCATATCTCGGTAAATATTTGAGTTATCTCAATGAAAATGACAGGGCGTGTTTGAATCATAACAGATTATCTTTGTGCCTAAAATGGATAAAATTGGGTGAAACTTTGGCCTAACCGCCATTGGTAATTGTAAGTGATGTGCCTTAATGAAATCCACGGAAAATTTTTTTAGCATGTGGCATGTTAATAGTGTGTGGTTTTGGCAAAAATAGATAAAATCGGGTCAATACTACCCCAACTGCCAATTTTCGTTTTTATAACAAACCTTATGTCGAATATGTCGGTTAGTGTATAAGTTATATATAGTATATATATATATATATATAATTGTTTGCATTCCGATCCTCTCTTTTTATACCCTGAACAGGGTATATTAAGTTTGTCACGAAGTTTGTAACACCCAGAAGGAAGCGTCGGAGACCCTATAAAGTATATATATAAATGATCAGTATGTTGAGCTGAGTCGATTTAGCCATGTTCGTCTGTCTGTCCGTCTCTCTGTATATATACGAACTAGTCCCTCAGTTCTTAAGATATCGTTTTGACAATTTGCAAACGTCATTTTCTCTTCAAGAAGCTGCTCATTTGTCGGATCTGCCGATATCGGACCACTATAACATATAACTGCCATACAAACTGAACAATCGGAATCAAGTGCTGGTATGGAAAACTTTCACATTTGACAATGTATCTTCACGAAAGTTGGCACAGGTTATTTTCTAAGATAATAATGCAATATGGGAAGAAATTGTTCAGATCGGCTTACTATAGCATATAGCTGCCATACAAACTGAACGATCGGAATCAAGGGCTTGTATGGAAAACTTTCGCGTTTGACGTGGTATCTTCACGAAATTTGACATGGATTACTGCTTAAGGTAATAACATAATCTCCGAAAAAATTGTTCAGATCGGATTACTATAGCATATAGCTTCCATACAAACTGGACACATAGTTACTAAAAGAAATGCACCTGTGAAGAGTATATTAGCTTCGGTGCAGCCGAAGTTAACATTTTTTCTTGTTACACCTTAAGTTATTTCCCTGGCTTTGATTCCTAAAAGGTGCAAGTGTAGAAAATGTTTGGTTTCACCCGAACTTAGCCCTTGCTTACTTGTTTATTATATTTTTGCACGTTATCTAAGCTTACACTATGGAAAATTAGATAATTATTTCCACCATAAGCTGTCACCTCATTACTGTTTATTAGTGAGCAAACATAACGGAGTTAATAAGCACCATATACAGAAGAAATATGTAAATATGTTCATGATTATTTTATTTTAAAATTCTTTGCTCAGCCATAGATATAGATTCGTTTATATCATATATGTAGAAGTACAATAAAAAAGAAATCTAACCGGATGAAGAGCATTATTGGATTATTACAAAAGTTAAAGTATCTTGGTTATATGCACTATCGCTAAATCTGGTAACCCGAATAGAGCTAGCCGGTCTATTTGTATTTGTCTATTTGTCTATCTAACAGTAATTGTAGGGAGCAAAAGTATAGTTGGAAAAAGTCGAAGGAATTTCAGCAACTAGGCATTATAGTAATATTGAGTTACAAATTATATTTGTGTGGTTTCAAAATTTTAACGATTATTCCAGAAAAACATGTTAACTCTTTGTGGACTCATCCACAAAAGAACTGCGCCGACTTAGTGGCTTAAAATCAATCAATTTTTGATTCTCTATACTGATGTGAATCGTATTGCAGTGATGGCGTTCTGCATCAACTAAATGTGTAAATGTAAAATGAATAAATGGGATTCTATACTTTCTAGCCGCTGGTTTCCGAACAGTTTTTAACCAGTCTTGCAACATGAGGCCGAGAGTTACAATATACAAGGTCTGTCGCAAAAGAAACAGGACTGTTAAAAAAACAACAAAAAATTAATATTTTTCAAAAGTTATATTTTTTTATTCAAAGTAGTTTCCTTGTGTTAGCATTTCAAATCAGTGTTTAAGGTCATTTTTCGGAATGCTCTTGAGAATATCGGTCGTCGCCTTTTGGATAGCTGACTAAATCAGTGCCCTTTCAATGTAAAATGAATAAATGGGAGTTCCATAGTTAATATGGAGTTTTTCAGTGACAGCCGCTGTTTTCGTGCAACAGGCGTCAGGGCCCTGCCTCACGGTATTGTGGTCGAGCACGACGAATGCGTGACAAAAGACGCTTCATAACACCCAGGTACAAGTAAAACCCAGCATTAATCGTTTGGCCAGGTTTTCGGAATCGAAGAAACAAATCAGCATTGTCTTTATTTTTGACTTCTGAAGATGACCGACTTCTGATCGTCACAGACCTTCTTGGAATCGCATAAACCACTCATGCACATTTTTCATCATTTGAAATGTTTCAGTAAACGTTTTCCCAAGTTTAAAACAAAATTTAATATTTGCTTTTTGTTCAAAATGCATTTTACGACCGATAACCAAAAGCTGCTGTCACTTTTTGATCGATAACATCGATTGTAGTTATCCAATTGTCTTAAAATTTTTACGAAATGTCAACAAGAGATCAAACTTTTTATTTCATATACCCACCAATAGGTGGCGCCACCAGAAACAGTTAAATTTAAAAAGTTCTGTTTCTTTTGCGACTTTGCTTCCTTGTTTCTAGTGGCATATTTCGGGTATTTTTCAGCAATCGCTTGCTTTAATTTGACGAGTTCTTTTCAGTAGGCATTAATGGCGAAATGACATCATTCCGTTCTATAAACTCATAATATAGCACGCCTTTCTGATCCCACCAAAAACAGAATATAACCCTGACGTCGTGGATATTCGGCTTTGCCGTTGATTTGCTGATGCTTAGGTTTTCCATATGTTTTTTTTTTGCGTTTATGATTGGCGTTATGAACCCATGCATCCATCCGACGCTGCTTGTAGCGTTTAACCCTGGACTGGAGAAAATTCAGTTAATGCAAAAATTTGGCTTGATGACGAGTTTCCGGACACTGCCACACAGACACAGAAAAATCAACTATCATGAATTGGCATGCTAAGTTTAGACGTGGTGAAATGAGCACTGAAGGCGGAGAACACAGTAGACGGTCAAAAGAGTTTGTTATCGACGAAAACATTAAAAAAGTCCATTAAAATAATTTTGAATGACCGTTATTCGAGATAGCAGACATTCTAAAAATATTAACTGATCGTGTACAACATATCATTCACGAATATTTGGGTATGAGAATGTTCTGTGCAAAGCAGATGCCGTGCGACCTCATATTTGTCCGTAATATCGGCGAGTTTATGATTCGGAGCAGTGTTTGGAGATGTTCAAGCGCAATAAACCTGAGTCGGTATGTGACAATGGATGAAACATGACTCCATTATTTCAATCCGAAGTCCAATCACAGTCGTTCGAAGACTGCACACGATGAACCCGCTTCAAAGCGTGAAAAAACACAACAGCCGGCGGGCAAAGTTATGGTCTGTACTTTAGGATGCGCATGGAATAATTTTTATTGACTACCTTGAAAAGGGAAGGATTATCAACAGTGACAATTACAGGGCGTTATTTAAAGGACGAAATCACACAAAAAAGGTATCATTTGAAGGAAAGATGCTTCACCAAGGCAACGCATCGTGTTACAAGTCAGTGAAAGCGATGGCAAAAATCCATGAATTTGGCTTTGAATTGCTCCCGCATCCACCGTATTCTCCAGATCTGGTCGCCAGCGACTATTTCCTGTTCTCAGGTCTCAAAAGAATGCTGGCTGGTACGAAATTGTCGTCGTATGAAGAGGTGACATCCATGTAATAGTTTTTTTTTCCTTTTACAATTGGCGAATCACTAGCATAGATCCACTAGCCTGTGAAAGGCACACAAAATTTGTATAATGTACGTTCGGATAGTTTCGAACTTTTTCGAAATATCATGTATTCGAATTTATTGCACACAATTTTATTGAGTTAGCAAATTAGCTATCGTTTTGAGATGGATTTTGTATCAGAACTACATATATAAAGAGAATTTCTTCAATAAAGTTCGATTATTCCACGGTTTTATCCTATTCAACACAACTCTTAATTTCACTTAATTTTGATTTCCATTAATATTTAGAATAAGCGACCTATGGCACTGGTCACTTCTCCATTCACTCTCTGCACTTGTTATCACTGGATATAAATCGTTTTTTTTATAGTAAATAATTACTTTAATTGCCACTACTTCCATTTAATTACCTACATGTGTATGCATAATTAAAATAATTTGCGTAATGTGTGTACTCACTTTGGAAGTCTCATTTTTGGCAATAACCCCCAACATTGGCTCACAGAGTACTTTATCATAATTATAGACAGCGTGACAGGTCTGATAGAGTTGTTGATTCTGCAAAACGGCACCTTTTTCGCAAAATATAAAATTATTCCAATAAGTTAGTCCTTTTCACACTGGCACTTTGGTAGAATGCGCAAAACAATTGTCTTACCGGCCATCGCTGTGGCGGCGTAAACCAGAAAGACTGCCGGCTCAATCACGGTACTTTTATTTTTTTCCACAGAATTATTTGAAGCCACATTATTATTGGTACTCGCTACAGCTTCTGCTGTTTTGGTTTCGATTATTGGAAATAACGGTAGCGGCGTAATTTCCGGTGTTGTAGTGGGTGTTAACGGCATTGCAGTACCAACTTCGGAGACGAACTGCTCGAGAGAAGTCAACGAGTGTCGCGCATTCAGATTCAACGAGGTTGGCCGACGCGCTGCCATTGTGTGTTGCTTGTTTAAGTTAAGATTTCGTTTTAAATCAGCAAAAACCAGGCGCACAAATTTACTCCGTACAACTGCGCATCCGAGCTTATACTATGTCGCTTTAAACTTGTTTTAGTTATTATATACGGACTTTACACATCTGTGCTGTTTAAATAGAGCGTGAGATAACGAGAGCATTTCAATGTTTGCTGTTGTAGCTGGCATATCCAAATACATAGATAAACTCAACATTAAAAGCGTTGACTCATCACTGGCAGTTACCTTTTGGGATCGCTTAACACTTTATAATTGCTAAATAATCTCTGTTTGTTTACATTTATTTCACACTCGCTGCGTTTTAGACATATTCTTCGAATCCAGTGGACGGCAAACGGTAGTAACTATGTATTTTACCAAATATGATATTTGGTTTAAAGATTCTCCTATATCTACCTTCCATGAGATTGGAAGCCACTAAGCCGAGCGCAGGTAGCTATAGCGCCAGTAAGATAATACTGGTGCCTAAATTCGAAGATTTTGGAAAGTATTTTAACTAAACTGACTTTTGTATGTATTATTTTTAATCATTTTATTAGCTTATTCTTAAAATGGTTTTCTGCAGTTGCTACAGTTCGCCAGACTCTAATATTGGGAAAAGTCTTTTCCTATTTCTAATCATACTTCAACTTAATTTGTTTTTTTATCTATAATATAATAAAATATGTAGCATTTTGATCGACCACTTTTTGGCATTTTTCAAATTATAGATACACTATTCCATCAGTGTAAAACTTTGCTGTTTTCTCGGCGAAAAACTCCGACAAGTAATTTTCACAGGCTGCTCTTGAAGCCAACTTTACTCCATCAAGGAAGTTCTGCGTTGAACGAAACAAATGGTAATCCGATGGTGCAAAGTCAGTCTGTATGGTAGATGCATCAAAACTTCCCAGCCAAGCTCTCCCAGTTTTTGCTGCGTCATCAAAGATGTGTGTGATCTAGCGTTTTCCTGATCGAAGACAAAGCCTTTTCTGTTGATCAGTTCTGGCCGTTTTTTTCGATTGCTTCTCATGATTCCTATTCAATCCCGCCAAACACTTAGCATAACCTTTCGCGGCGTCAATCCTGGCTTTGCGACCAATTGTTGAGCTTCACCACGCTTGAACCATGATCCTTTTCGCACATTATTGTCGTATTTGATCCACTTTTCGTCTCCTGTTACCATTCGCTTCAGAAATGGTTCGATTTCATTTCGTTTCAGCAAAGAATCGCAGATGTTAGAATGCTTAGTTCCTTAGCGATGTCATGGCTGCTTATGTGACGGTCCTGGTCAATCTTTTCCATAATTTCATTGACTTTTTCAACGATAGGTCGACCAGAGCGAGGTGCATCTTTCACATCGAAATTTCCGGAACGGAAGCGAGCGAACCATTGTCGTGCTACACGAACTGATACAGCATCGTCTCCGTAAACTTCACAAATTTCATTGGTGGCTTGCGTGGCACTCTTCCCTTTTTTATACTCTCGCAACAATGTTGCTAAGGAGAGTATTATAGTTTTGTTCACATAACGGTTGTTTGTAAGTCCTAAAACTAAAAGAGTCAGATATAGGGTTATATATACCAAAGTGATCAGGGTGACGAGTAGAGTCGAAATCCGGATGTCTGTCTGTCCGTCCGTCTGTCCGTCCGTCCGTGCAAGCTGTAACTTGAGTAAAAATTGAGATATCTTGATGAAACTTGGTACACGTATTCCTTGGCTCCATAAGAAGGTTAAGTTCGAAGATGGGCAAAATCGGCCCACTGCCACGCCCACAAAATGGCGGAAACCGAAAACCTATAAAGTGTCATAACTAAGCCATAAACAAAGATATTAAAGCGAAATTTGAAACAAAGGATCGCATTAGGGAGGGGCATGTTTGGACGCAATTTTTTTGGAAAAGTGGGCGTGGCCCCGCCCCCTACTAAGTTTTTTGTACATATCTCGGAAACTACTATAGTTATGTCAACCAAACTCTACACAGTCGTTTTCTTCAGGCATTTCCATATACAGTTCAAAAATGGAAGAAATCGGATAATAACCACGCCCACCTCCCATACAAAGGTTATGTTGAAAATCACTAAAAGTGCGTTAACCGACTAACAAAAAACGTCAGAAACACTAAATTTTACGGAAGAAATTGCAGCAAGAAGCTGCATCCAGGCTTTTTTTAAAAATTAAAAATGGGCGTGGCCTCGCCCACTTATGGACCAAAAACCATATCTCAGGAACTACTAGACCGATTTCAATGAAATTCGGTATATAATATTTTCTTAACACCCTGATGACATGTACGAAATATAGGTGAAATCGGTTCACAACCACGCCTTCTTCCAATATAACGCTATTTTGAATTCCATCTGATGCCTTCTCTGTATAATATATACATACATTAGGAACCAATGATGATAGCGGAATAAAACTTTACAAAAATACGGTATTTGAAAAACATGTAAATGACGTATAATGAAATCTCGATTATCACTTTATCATGCGAGAGTATAAAATGTTCGGTGACACCCGAACTTAGCCCTTCCTTACTTGTTATACAAAAATTTCAAAATATAGCGAGTTTCTTCATTATTTTCATTTTTGAACAACTGTAACTTTTTTTCAACTTTCCGAATTTAATTTTTTTTTGGTTAAATGAAGTTTAAAATCTCACCTTTCCAACGCTATATGGTATGACACAATGTGTTAGGTAGCACTGGAGATATACGGCTGCAACGACATCTATTGGCTATATACGAAAAGACTTTTTCGACTACCAATATATTACTTACGGTGTAAAGGATAGAAATTCGCTTTATTAGGGATATGAGGTTTAGACCAAGAGCTACAACAACTCCTTACATATACACCGGTAAACCGCATAATTTTTAGGAAACATTTCCAATTAGTTTCATTAAAATATCACACGTTTTGACCAATCTTAAGGGCATACAAGGCCAAAAGAAGCGAATATTCCAGAATATTTTCAGAGAAAACTTTCAAATTAGTTGATCCGAAAATGTCTACACATATTATGGTATCTTTTAACGGTATTTGAAGACTTAGTATTAAAAAATATTTATTTGGAAAGGAACTACAACTGATCTCCGGTAGCTCTTCTCAAAATAGACGTTTTGCGATGACCACTGTATCTCTGAACTGGATCCTCTGAAATTAAAAAAACCAAACAGATTAAAGTAATGTTAAATCTAATAAAGCAAATCGATTCATTAAGAAGACTAAATAAAAAAAATCGATTTTTGAAAATTCTAACTTTATATAACCCCTCCGTCCGTCCGTTCAAGCTGTTGAAGATCTGATTAGAACGTAAGATAACGTAACGGCAGTGTCGAAAAAGCACTCTCCGTAATAGTCTTGAGAGCCGAAGTGCATGCTGCTTGGATTCCCTCTGTCGTCTCCAGATGATTGCCTTTCATCGGCCTTTTCAGGCAAGGAAACAAAAAAAGTCCGGGGCGTTGACGGTTTGTCCAGGAGGAACAAATTCATGGTGGACGATGCCTTTGATGTCAAAAAAGACAATGAACATCGTTTTCACTTTGGATTTGCTCATTCTTCCGGTCTTCATCAGCGATCTCTTCCCGGACCTCCAAAAAGGCCTGGTGCCGAAACACACCATTTCTTGCTAAAGCAATATCTGGGTAAGCCTGCTTGATCATATCAAACGTCTCTGTCGCAGATTTACCGAGTTTCACACAGAATTTAATCGCGTACCTCTGCTCTAACGAACGCTGCATTTTCGGCTTGCACCACTCACAGAAACACGTCGCGCAAAAATGTTTGTCCTGACTCTCCAGGTGCTCGGAGACAAATGACCAACTGCTCGTTCGTTAGCTAAGAATGCCCTCTATCGAATTCAGTCATTGCGCCCACACTTCGAAGTACAGTCGCTGCGGAAGAAATTTAGTCCCATTACTTTCTATTTTTAGCTTCCGCTCTCAGATATAACCAATATTTAACCATTTTATAACCAAAAATCAAATTTTGTTTTTTGTTGTCGTGTTAAAAACATCTGTTTACTTTGCCTGATAGTCTGACAAATATTTTGCCTGATAATATCACCCAGGAAATAGAAAACTCTATACCCGTATAAATAGGTATAAAACGACGGTACCCGCCGGGAAGCAATGAGGAAGACCTCCACTCCGTTGGAAGGACCAAGTGGTAAGAAACGAAGAAGAAACGACTGGCGCGCTGTTGTTAACTCGGCTATAATCGCGTAAGCGGTGTCTACGCCAATTAAGAAGAAGAAGATACCCGTATAAAATACCCTAAATAAGTTTCTTCTTCTTCTTCTTAATTGGCGTAGATACCGCTTACGCGATTATAGCCGAGTTAACAACAGCGCGCCAGTCGTTTCTTCTTTTCGCTACGTGGCGCCAATTGGATATTCCAAGCGAAGCCAGGTCCTTCTCCACTTGGTCCTTCCAACGGAGTGGAGGTCTTCCTCTTCCTCTGCTTCCCTCGGCGGGTACTGCGTCGAATACTTTCAGAGGTGGAGTGTTTTCATCCATCCGGACAACATGACCTAGCCAGCGTAGCCGCTGTCTTTTAATTCGCTGAACTATGTCAATGTCGTCATATATCTCGTACAGCTCTTCGTTCCATCGAATGCGATATTCGCCGTGGCCAACGCGCAAAGGACCATAAATCTTTCGCAGAATTTTTCTCTTGAAAACACGTAACGTCGACTCATCGGTTGCTGTCATCGCCCAAGCCTCTGCACCATATAGCAGGACGGGAATTATGAGCGACTTATAGAGTTTAGCTTTTGTTCGTCGAGAGAGGACTTTACTTTTCAATTGCCTACTCAGTCCGAAGTAGCACCTGTTGGCAAGAGCAATCCTGCGTTGGATTTCCAGGCTGACATTGTTGGTGGTGTTAATGCTGGTTCCTAAATAGACGAAATTATCTACAACTTCAAAGTTATGACTGTCAACAGTGACGTGAGAGCCAAGTCACGAGTGCGACGACTGTTTGTTTGATGACAGGAGATATTTCGTTTTGCCCTCGTTCACTACCAGACCCATTTTCTGTGCTTCCTTGTCCAGCCTAGATAAAGTAGAACTAACGGCGCAGTGTTGAGGCCGATGATATCAATATCGTCGGCATACGCCAGCAGCTGTACACTCTTATAGAGAGATATAAGTTTCTTACTGATCCAATTTAATCTTAGCTTATCTTTAATTGCGTACAAATTGAGTACATCTCTAACGAAAAATCAAAACCAAAACATTTTTCGATAGAGAAGTACTCAACTTGCCTATCATTATCTGAGAAGTTTTCTTAGTATGAAATCTTATCTTTATAGATACAGATTACGATTCTAATGTTATTAGAAATATAATGGATTTCTTTCACTAATCTTTGTACTTCAAAGTGTCAAAGAAAAATAATGAAATATCTGTCCTAAATAATTATATCTTTCTTTTATATCGCCATTTATAAGTATTTTTTATTAATTATGTTCAGGCAATTTCCATATACATATGTATAAGGTAAGGTAGTATGTACTACATATATGTTTTTTTCCATTGAACACCGTGACGTATGAGTAATGCATTGTAAACAGCTGCTATGTGCTAACATTCACTGTTAACCAAAAGAACAGTTAGTTTCCTATTTGCTAATACGAACAGGCATTTGTTGAACATTTAAGTAATTAAGTAATTTAATTATAAAATATACTTAAAGTTCTATTATGTACGTATGCCAATAACGTCTGTTTGTGAGTATAGAATTAGTGCTCTCCAAGTTAATGTGTGTGATATGCATAAGTATGTCTGTATTTTTCTAAAGTTTACAAAGCAGCGTACTTATACTTTTATATTCACTTTCATCAGTTACAAAAGTATGGCATTTCCGTTATTGTGATAAGCTAATAATATTTGTTTCACAACTTGATAACAAAATCTAAGCAAAAAAAGTTAACGAAGGTCTAATATATCGAAATATATTTAAATATAGAATGGTAGAGCGGGTCGATTTATAGGGTACCAGATGAAGTGATGGTATATTCAGAAAATGTGCTAAGCATCATTCTTGAAATATGATTAAGAAACTATGGGGTCTAAAATCGATTTCGAACGAGAAATTTTTAAGTCGAAGTTCCACTTATAAAATTTTTTTAATTTTTTAAGATATCTGCATGAAATTTAATATACAGATGAATTTTTATATTGTATGCATGCGTTTGTTGGAAACAGTGAAATCGGATAGATATCTCCCAAACAACCCGTAAAATATTTTAAAAAGTTATACAAATACATATTGCGTAGTCGAAAAAGTCTTTTCGTATATTGTCAATAGATATCTCCAATGCTACCAAACACATTGTGTCATGCGATATAGTGTTGGAAAGGTGAGATTTTAAGCTTCATTTCACCAAAATTAAATTCGGGAAAGTTGAAAAAAAAGTTACAGCTGTTCAAAAATGAGTGAAAATAATGAAGAAATTCGCTATATTTTGAAATTTTTGTATAAAAAAGGGAAGAGTGCCACGCAAGCCACCAATGAGATTTGTGAAGTTTACCGAGCCGATGCTGTATCAGTTCGTGTAGCACGACAATGTTTTGCTCGCTTCCGTTCTGGAAATTTCGATGTGAAAGATGCACTTCGCTCTGGTCGACCTATTGTTGAAAAAGTCCATGAAATTATGGAAAAGATTGAACAGGACCGTAACATAAGCAGCCATGACATCGCTAAGGAACTTAAAATTCATCATCAAACGGCTTTTGAAAAGGCTGGCTACAAAAAGAAGCTCTATGTTTGGTTACCACATGAATTGTCTGTGGAAAATTTAATGGACCAGAATCAACATCTGCGATTCTTTGGTGAAACGAAATGAAATCGAACCATATCTCAAGCGAATGGTAACAGGTACGAAAAGCAAGAAATACGACAATAATGTGCAAAAAAGTTTATGGTCCAAGCGTGGTGAAGCGCTACAAATGGACGCAAAGCCAGGATTGACGCCTCCAAATGTTATGCTGAGTGTTTGGTGGGATTGGAAAGGACAATTGTAACTTTTTTTCAACTTTCCTACATAAAGTGTGATCTACATCGAATATCTGGAGAAGGGCAGAAACGTACTCTGACGAATTACTGGCTTGTTTTGACGGCCAAAAAGCGTAAAGGAATCCGTCTTGGCCCCAATAAACTTAAGTCAATGTCGTTTTCCAATCCTTGAAACAGTTGTTAAAGAAAATTTTAGGAATATCCTTTTATGTGCATAGTTAATCACGTTTAATGTCTTCAATTAACTCAAAACGGTTTCCCCGGCGTGGTCGTTTAAGTTATCTGAATAGCCAGAAGTCACACGGAGCTAAATCAAGCGAATACGGTGGTTGCGGCTGGTGTCGACTGGCTTTAGAATCTACTATAATCCGTGATCACCGGAAATTCCATCGAAACTGTGCGTGAATTCATCAAAACTCAACCGAAATCATAATTGAAATTCATGGAAATGGAATTGAAAATCTCCAAAAAATCGATTTATTGCATTTTGACCGAACATTTGGGCTTACGAAAGGTGTGTGCACGGTTTCTTCCGTACAAATTGACTGACGACCAAAAATTGCTCAGAATCCAACATTCGAAGGACGATTATTTGAACAAAAATCACATTTTAATCATTAACCACTCCCCGTATTCACCTGATATGGCTTACACCGGCATACTGGCAGCATACATACCGGCCAACGAGCTAAAACACTCGTTCTGCATGCTTTTGGACAGTGCAAAAAGCTGTATTGAAGCAGAAGGAGAATATCTTGAATAAAATAAATTGATTTTGCCGAAAAAGCCATTTTAAGTCCTGTTTACTTTTGAACGCACCTTGTATAAAGTGTGATCTACTATGACTACTACTACTGGTTAGTTACTGTGTTGTTTCGACGCCCAATTATAAAAAAAATTAAATTATTTCGATGTAAGCCCTATTTCCTAATAGTTTTCTATTATTTTTTTTCTTCTGATTTCAGTATTTTAATACAACTCTTTAAAGAATGACGCATAGACGGCCAATATTTTTTACATCGTACTTCTAAGAATTTATAAAAGTCTTTTATTTTGAAAGAAAAAAATAGATCTTTATATTCCGATTTTACTGTCTAAAAAATTGTATTCCCCAGTGTGAGATTTGTGGATCTGAAAATAATGTATTCTATATCTAAGTAGAACATATCCTCTTCTTAATTGGCGTCTTATTCTCAAGTGCAAGCGATTCTCGTATAAGCGCACTTATCTCTCGCGATCTACAGGGCGTATGAGTAATGCAATAAATGTTATTCCCAATCAAGCTCCGTTGAGGGAATTGGTACAATCTTGAAATATACGAATATTGGATTTAAAATTATTTTTGAAATTTTTAAAATTTATTGACCGATTTCTCAATGCCTGGAAAAGTTTTTTGCAATTCGTCAGTGTGCTCAGTAAGGTTTGCTATTTTCTCACGTCACTTTGGTACAATGCTTGGAAGTCAATCTAGGTTACTACGCAAATTCAAGTTCTCCGGTTGCTACTGAGAACGGTGGCGGTCACCAAATCATCCTCTCAGATGAGACCCATTTCTGGCTTAATGGCTTCGTCAACAAACAATTTGTTTCAACCGGCAATGTTAGGTTCTTTTTCTTCTTCTTTACTGGCGTAGACACCGCTTACGCGATTATAGCCGAGTTAACAACAGCGCGTCAGTCGTTTCTTCTTTTCGTTACGTGCCGCCAATTGGATATTCCAAGCGAAGCCAGGTCCTTCTCCACTTGGTCCTTCCAAAGGAGTGGAGGTCTCCCTCTTCCTCTACTTCCCCCGGCGGACTGCGTCGAATATTTTCAGAGCTGGAGTGTTTTCGTCCATCCGGACAACATGACCTAGCCAGCGTAGCCGCTGTCTTTTAATTCGATGAACTATGTCAATGTCGTCGTATATCTCATACAGCTTATCGTTCCATCGAATGCGATATTTTGCCGTGGCCAACGCCGTGGCCAAAGGACCGTAAATCTTTCGCAGAACCATTTTCTCTCGAAAACTCGCAACGTCGACTCATCAGCTGTTGTCATCGTCCAAGCCTCTGCACCATATAGCAGGAGGGGAATTATGAGTGACTTATGGAGTTTGGTTTTTGTTCGCCGAGAGAGGACTTTACTTCTCAATTGCCTACTCAGTCCGAAGTAGCACCTGTTATTAATAGTTATTTTGCGTTGGATTTCAGGCTGACATTGTTGTTGCTGTTAATGCTGGTTCCAAGATATAGACGAAATTATCTACAACTTCGAAGTTATGACTGTCAATAGTAACGTGAGAGCTACGTAAGTCGCGAGTGCGACGACTGTTTGTTTGATGACAGGAGATATTTCGTCTTGCCATCGTTCACTGCCAGACCCATTTCCATTGCTTCCTTGTCCAGTCTGGAGAAAGCAGAACTAACGGCGCGGATGTTGAGGCTAATATCATTGGCAAACGCCAGCAGCTGTACACTGTTATAAAAGATTGTACCTGGTCGATTAAGTTCTGTAGCTCGAATAATTTTCTCCAGCAGCAGGTTGAAGAAGTCGCACGATAGGGAGTCGCCTTGTCTGAAACCTCGTTTGGTATCGAACGGCTCGGAAAGGTCCTTCCCGATCCTGACGGAGCTTTTGGTGTTATTCAACGTCAGTTTACACAGCCGTATTAGTTTTGCGGGGATACCAAATTCAGACATCGCGGCATAAAGGTAGCTCCTTTTCGTGCTGTCAAAGGCAGCTTTGAAATCGACGAAGCGGTGGTGTGTGTCGATTCTCTTTTCACGGGTATTTTCCAAGATTTGGCGCATGGTGAATATCTGGTCGGCTGTTGATTTGCCAGGTCTAAAGCCACACTGAAAAGGTCCAATCAGTTTGTTGATGGTGGGCTTTAATCTTTCACACAATACGCTCGATAGAACCTTATATGCGATGTTGAGGAGGCTAATCCCACGGTAGTTGGGGCAGATTGTGGGGTCACCTTTTTTATGGATTGGGCATAGCACACTTAAATTCCAATCGTTGGGCATGTTTTCGTCCGAGCATATTTTACAAAGAAGCTGATGCATGCTCCCTATTAGTTCTTCGACGCCGTGTTTGAATAGCTCGGCCGGCAATCCATCGGCCCCCGCCGCTTTGTTGTTCTTCAGGCGGGTAATTGCTATTCGAACTTCTTCATGGTCGGGCAATGGAACGTCGGCTCCATCGTCGTCGATTGAGGAATCGGGTTCGCTTTCTCCTGGCGTTGTGCGTTCACTGCCATTCAACAGGCTGTAGAAGTGTTCCCTCCATAATTTAACTATGCTCTGGGCATCGGTGACTAGATCACCTTTGGGGGTTCTACAAGAGTATGCTCCGGTCTTGAAACCTTCAGTTAGCCGCCTCATCTTTTCGTAGAATTTTCGAGCATTACCCCTGTCGGCCAGCTTATTAAGCTTTTGATGCTCACGCATTTCGGCCTCTTTCTTTTTCTGTCTGCAGTTGCGTCTCGCTTCCCTCTTCTACTCTCGGTATCTATCCCATCCCGCACGTGTTGTGGTCGATCGTAACGTTGCGAGGTAGGCAGCCTGTTTTCTCTCCGCTGCAACAAGGCACTCCTCGTCGTACCAGCTGTTCTTTTGCATTCTCCGAAAACCAACGGTTTCGGTTGCAGCTGTACGTAAAGATTTTGTAATGCCGTCCCACAGTTCCCTTATACCGAGTTGTTGACGAGTGCTCTCAGAGAGCAGGAGTGCAAGCCGAGTAGAAAATCGGCTATCTGTTGTGATTGCAGCTTCTTGAATTCGAACCTTCCTTGTATTTGTTGACGTGCGTTTTTTGCTGCACAGAGGCGTGTACGAATCTTGTCTGCAACAAGATAGTGGTCCGAATAGATGTTAGTACCTCGGAGCGTACGCACGTCTAGAACACTGGAGACGTGTCTTCCGTCTATCACAACATGATCGATCTGGTTAGTGGTTTTTCGATCCGGAGACAGCCAGGTGGCTTGATGAAACTTCTGATGCTGGAATCTAGTACTACTGATAGCCATATTTCGGGGCCGGAGAAGTCGATCAACCTCAACCCATTTGGGGATGTTTCGTCGTGGAGGCTGAATTTACCGACCGTCGTGCCTAAGATACCTTCCTTGCCCACCTTGGCGTTAAAGTCGCCAAGCCAAGGTGGGTCTCTCATCCTAGACAGTTGATATCCTTTCACGTTTTTTTACGTAGCGGGTCCCAAACCCACCGCACAACCCTATGTAGGGGATGTTTCACCATCTCGCTTTAGCTCGCCTTCAAACGGATGTACTTTAGCTACCCAGAGGATACTTGGTCAAAGACCGGAAGTCGTGAGCTGCTTGAGCCAGATGTAAAAGAATCGTTTCTCGCCACTCCCAAGTGAATTGCGATCCTCACTTGCGTTAACTTCTACACATGACCCCATCCTCCACACTCTCAGCTACGGCTGCTATATTCCCTTCACTATATTATCCAATATTGAATGCTGCGTCTCCAGATGGGTGATGATATTGCGAAGAGTACGATGGTATGATATGTCAAAAAAAGACTTTCGAAAAAAGTACCTCTACTTGGATCACCATGCCATGCGAATTTTTCAGTTTTTTTATTTGATGCGTCATTGCTTGATTTTTTAATCATTATTCATTCTACAAAGATCTAATTACCTTATCTAACCGTGATCATACCTCGACTGGTCGAAAAGTGGTTTGTATCTCTAACGTAAACGTAAAAAGGCTTGTTCAATATTTTTTTTTTTTTGATGAAACTCAAAGTTTTTGGACCCTCCACATTTAAAGTTACAGAGCACGGGCTAAAGATAATGCACCTATTTTGGTACGCAACAAATGCAAGTCTTTCAAATTTTACGCTTAATTTATTTGTTTATAAAAAAGTGTTAAACACTATGCTTAGAATTAGAAATTTTATGCTAATTAACACTAAATAATTGTAATCTTAAACTTTGCTAAACAAAATTTTTACTAAAAATTAATTATGCAATTTTACTATACATAAATATATTTGCAACTTTTTCGCTTTAACAATATTCAAACATAATACACAGGCGCTCTCATTATAAAGCCATAGAAAGGTTGAATTAAAGTTGACATATTTTTTTCTTTTCGAATTTCGAAGAAGTATTTAGGCACATATACAACTGGGCTGTCAGTCATTAAGCTGCCTCATTGGCCGTCGTTGCTCTGGAACTACTCTTACGCTGCATAAAGTATATAATCCTAAAATTGCCGAAAAAATACACAGAACAGACTTAATAAATGTGTCAAGTGTGTTATCGAAGCGGACTTACGTTATGAGCAAAAAGTTTGCGGCATAGATACCACAGCTGAGAAAGTAGAAGGCACCCGGAGATGATACCAATGTCGCGTTGTAAATACCAGTGTAGATTGGCGACGACGCCAAAGGTGATAGTGTTTGCAGTGAGGTAATTACCGCATATACTTTGCCTAAAATTCCAAAAATTTTGTTTATTAATTATACTTTCTATGAAAAATTAATTAATAGAAGTTTTACCGATTTCTGTGCGGTCCACCAAACTTGCAAGTACCGCTTGCAACATGGGGCTGTTAATGCCAGCCATGAAGCCCGCAACCGCGGCCACATACATCTGCCAAAACTTCTCAGCCAAAGCGCGTATTAAACTGTCGGCGAAGCTACCCAACAAGCCAAGTATAGCCACCACAGTTAAAGGCGCGCTGAATACCTGTAAAACGATTTTTTTGGTTGTGGTTTAGTTTTTATAAGCATTCTGTGCTAACTGCAATATAAACTCACCACACGCAATAATACCAAAACGATGGCACAACCAATCATTTTGATACCAATGCCGGCCGCAGTGAAAGTGGTGAATTCTTGCAGCGTGAGATTGAATTTGTTGCGTAGAAACAGATAAAGTAAATTCGCCTCACCCTCTGTAAGGAGAAAATAATATTTGTGTTAAGTTACAATAAGAAATTTGGTACTAAATTTAGTACTTACGCTGCACAAAGGTTGTCGAAATTAAGGCGAACATAATACACCAAATGATGCCGCGATCATAGTGCGGTCTGCGTTTCAGGCAAGTTTTAACCAGATCCTTAATCAAATCGAATTTGAAGAACTCACGTACATGCGACTAAAATAACAAAAAAAAAAATTTATTATAATAGTAATGAAAAAAAAAAAAAAAAATTCTTCACTCAAAATTTGCAACTCACCGTAGTTCTTTCGTGTTTCACGTTCAAACTTTCGGTTATAAAGATGGCGATATAAAGTAGCGCTACCAAATCCATACTCGCGGCAATTACGAATACGCCGATAGTACCAGTTGCGGCCAGTATGGAACTGGCTATCAAATTACCAACCAGTGTACCAATACCCATAGCACCCTCAACCAAGAACAGGCTACAAAGTGCGAAAAATAATTTAGTAATTGTCGGCTGCAAGCGCAGTATTGCTTCAAAAACACCTACCGCCTAGCTCTGCCGCCCTCATCACACACATCGGAAACCAGACAAAATGCCATCGCTACCAGGGCACAGTTGCTACCAGTTAGTGCTGGTGGTATGTATGATATAACGTAGATCCAAGGATTTATCGGTGTCGCCATAGATATACCCGCCAATATTGACGTTATAAGATGTCCGAGAAATGCCGCTGTTTCAGCAATTAATTTAATTAATTTCTTTGTATTTCATTATAATGACGAAATTGTTTATTTACCTGCAAAGGTTGCTACAAGTATAGGTCTACGTCCAAATTTATCAGACCATGGTCCAATAAATAAACTGAGGAATGCGGGCAAAACGCTGTTAATCAGCGAACTCGCCATAATAATCCTGGCCACATAGGGTTGCACTTGGGTTTCGATGGCCTGGAAACAATTTGGAAAGTAAAATATTAGAATATTATGATTTTTTTTAAATTTATTTTATTTAAATATTTTTTTATATTATGTTATTAAAATATTTATTTTAAATACTTTTTTATTTATTTCATTTAAATTTTTATTTTATTTAATATTTAATAATATTTTCATTTAAAAGTACTCTGCTAATAACAAAAACTTGTATTTGTCATTCCTTAGTAGTCCTTTACTGATAACAGCAACTCATTTCTGCCATTCATTATATTTCCCTGTCATTTAGTAGTGTAGTCTGCTTATAACATTGCTTCCCCTCTGTCATTCACTTTGTTTTACAGTCCTTTAAAAGTGCCCTGCTAATGATATCAGATCACTTCTGTCATTATGTGTTATATTTTGCAGTTTTAACAGTATTATGATGATAACATTGTATTTGTCATTCCTCTGATAACAGCAACTTTTCATTCATTATATTTCCCTGTCATTTAGCAGTCAGTCTGCTTAAACAATGTGTCGTTCACTTTGTTTTACTAATGATGATCAGATCACTTCTGTCATTGTGTGTTATATTTCGCAGTCATTTAACAGTATTATGATGATAACAAAAACTTGTATTTGTCATTCCTTAGTAGTCCTCTACTGATAACAGCAACTCATTTCTGCCATTCATTATATTTCCCTGTCATTTAGCAGTGCAGTCTGCTTATAACATTGCTTCATCTCTGTCGTTCACTTTGTTTTACAGTCTTTAAAAGTGCCCTGCTAATGATCAGATCACTTCTGTCATTATGTGTTATATTTCGCAGTCATTTAACAGTATTATGATGATAACAAAAACTTGTATTTGTCATTCCTTAGTAGTCCTCTACTGATAACAGCAACTCATTTCTGCCATTCATGATATTTCCCTGTCATTTAGCAGTGCAGTCTGCTTATAACATTGCTCACCTCTGTCGTTCACTTTGTTTTACAGTCCTTTAAAAGTGGCCTGCTAATGATCAGATCACTTCTGTCATTATGTGTTGTAAATAATATATTTCGCAGTCATTTAACAGTATTATGCTAATAACATTAGCTTACTTCTGCCATTTATTTTGTTTTAAAGTCATTTAACGGTGCTCTGTTAGTCAGATTAACTTGCTTTTGTCATTCCTTCAGTCTCACAAATATTTAATACTGCTCTGCTAATATCATTAACGCTCTACTTTCATTGATTATGTTTCAAAATCATTTAACAGTGCTCTACTAGCTCTACTAATAACCTTAAGACGCTTTTAATATACATATATGTATGTATGTATATTCTGTTTCACAGTCATATAACAGTGACTCTAACTATAACTCGCTTCTGTCATAAATTTTAATTTAATGTTATTTAACACTGCTCTGCTAGTAATATTTATTCACTTCTGCCAATTATTTCGCTTTTTTGTCATCTAACAGTGCTCTGTTAGTAAGATTAAGTCGCTTTTATCATTCCTTCAGTCAGTCAGTTATATAACAGTGCTCTGCTAATAACACTAACTTTGCTTCTGCTTGAAAACCAATAGAATTGCTGGTTCTGTAGACGATTATGGCTCCTGTTTGGTTGAGTCTAAAAAAAAAAATGCTTGGCACTTCATCAGTATCTTACTTATTACAAATAGTAAGAAAATTTAATTAGTCTAAGTTTACATTTTCAGCGTTATCCACTTCGTCCATATATTTGTTTTTTTTTCTAATCTTCCGCTTCTGATCTTTTACGACTTATGTGCTTTCCTCAGTGGAGATTCCCTATCAGTTACGTTCATTTCTTTTTATTTTATTTTGATTAATGATAGCGTGGCTGAGTCACACATTCCAGTTATTATTTAATCACAGGGAATCCACCTGAGTAGGCTCGTCAGCTGTTATTACCCCCAGCTGATTTACTGATAATCAATACTACCACATATGCATTTTATTTTTTTTCGTAATCAATTTTCATTTCTTTTTTTTTATGTTATCAGTCTGAAGCTTATCGCAAGGAGTTGTTGCTATTATTACTTTGTTTTATTATTATTATATTATTATTCTGTCTGGTAGAACAGCAGGTGCGCATTTTTTTAGAACTAGGTTTACGTCACGCCTTCATTGCTTATTTCTTAACGTTATAACAGCAGAATGTCTAATTTTAAGCTTAAAGATGACAATTCTTGCCGAAATGTTTAACGAGTATCCAAGCTACTTATACTTTTGAACAAATTTAAGTTTTGTAACCGAGTTTTGCAGCAATTGACAGAAAATTAATAAGTAGATTTTATGAATCGTCTTTCTATATATCTACATATATATTCTCATTTACTTTAAATTTCTTTAAATATTTTTCTCCATTAATAGTCCACTTTCCCGAGGCTTCTAATTTTTCTTGTAGTATTGTATATATAAACTCGTCTATAACCGGATAAGCGGTATCTACGCCAATAAAGTAGAAAATTGTTTTATATGAGCCGTCATGGCTTCGCCAAACATCTGTTCTATATGTCCAAATGGTTACTTTTAGATTTTTTTTTTGTTTCTTCCTTATTGCTTTATGTCAGTACATGTGTTTTATAACACTTGTTTCTTCGATTCACAACTCGGCAAGGCTTGGCGAACCACGACAACTATTAAAGATTTCTTTGTAAAGTCGTTTACTAAACTAACCACCAGAAAAATAAAACTGAAAAAACTTTTTTACCAATTGTTTTAAATTGGTAACGGTCTAAGTCATAGATGTTCCAAATAAAAAACTTGCTTGAGAGTACTCACTTGTGATGTCGCGTTTTTGGGTATAACTCCCAACATGGGTTCGCACAATTCCTCATCGTAATCGTAAACGGCAACACAAGTTTGATAAAGTTCTTGATTTTGTAGCACAGCACCTTTAATAAACATAATAATAATGGATTAACGTTTTTCATGCACACGGTTTTAGGGTAACACTTCGAAAATGTCCTACCGGCCAATGCTGTCGCTATATAAACTAGAAACAATGCAGGTTCTATCACGGTAAACTTTCTCTTTCCATCCGATTTACTCGAGGCTACTTCACTATTATTATCCTCCTCGATTGCCTGCAATTTTTCAGCGGCTATTGTTTCTTGTTTTATCGACATAACACTACCGTTTGAGGGATTACTTAGAAAAAAAAAATCAAATAGTTTATGCGCTGTCTAGGTTGGAATCCCAAGTGTTGTTATTTCGGTTTATGGCTCGCTTCAGTTGCACAAGTCGTTTAAATACTTTTCAAATATGTCCGCTCTCCTAAATATATATGAGAAACCGTATTGTCGCATTGAAGAGTATTCTGTCGCAGTAAAAATGGGTGATTTTTATTAGAAAAAATACAAGCATACATATGTCCCTATGTGATTTGGCGCGTTGATTCATTATCGAAAAGTACTTCAGTTTATTTTATTTGCGCCATTTGAAGAGAGCAGATAAGACATTATATAGTAGAGTAGTAAAAGTTTTGTAAACAGAGAATAAAGGTGAGCTGAAGTTAGAGAGCCAGTCAACATTTATCAATTAAATGTAGTTTTTGTTATAGAAAGGCGCTAATAACTGATAGTGGCCGGGAGCACTAGCCCTCCCATTGATAAGAGCGGAGGTTAGAAAGAACTGAGTTCAGCTGTACTTTTTCACTTGTAGGAATTAAATGCGTGTGAAATAATTTTACTTCTGGGATGTTTTCTGCTTCTACAACAAAAACAATATATTGTGTTATTAAAAGTAAGGACCGATTCCGAAATTTGTTTGCTTTTGTTTCGTTTTCTTCACTGTCTCTCTTTTAACCATCGTCGAAAAATTGCTTGAAATCGATATAGTAGTTTTTGAGGGTTGAAATTTGGACGGATATTTGTGTACTATAAATATAGCCGTAGATCTGCTGTTCCGATGACTATCCGTTCCGAAAGTAGATCAGCGATATTAGCCTTGAGTTCCCTGACTGTGCGCTCAAAACTAGTGAAAGGAAGTCTATGCTCTTTACCTCTATTATTGAGCTATTTTGCTATGTATGAGTATGATTAGACTGATTTCAGTCTCAGTAACTGCGGAATGAGAACGAGTAGAAGCTCCGTTGGCATCTTCTGGTTCACTATTGGATTTGGACCTCAGACGAAATCAGCAAGCGCTGGTTGACTAACATCCGCTGTGCAGTCGCAAGGGTCTTCTGCTCGAGTGTAAAAAGTCTAGGGAACTCTTCGCTCTCAGCAAAATTCACTTCTAAATGCTTGTGAAATCAATTGTGATTCAATATCTTATCAGCTGCATCAGCTGTTTGGAAGAAGATGAGATAGAATCCTCTCGACACGTCTTCCTTGAATGTCCGGCTTTTGCTACATCAAGTACATCAAGGCAAAAACACCTCTTATCTCACTATTTTAGACATCCAGGTGAAATAGCGAAAGTAGAAATAAAACTCCTAAGCAGATTTTTTTTGCCGTCAGCTCATTTTCAACTTCAGTAGATTTTTCTTTTTGGCATCATAAATGAGTATATATAATAATCTAAGTGTGATCCCGCCGCAATGCTGAGAGATCAGCTATCTAACCTGACCTAACCGGTTTATGTACCGAAAATTTTTTCGTCTAATCGTACATACCATTTAATATATATGTACATTCTTATATATAATATCTTTCGAATAATTTTATTTGTTCCAAACAACCGTTAGGTGAAAAAACTACCATACTATATAACGAATAATATTCAAAGCAGGGTATCATACACGCACATATGTATATAGGTACATATATAGTATATCTAAATCAAAACCACCATCTATTTGTATTTCTAATATAATGTCTTCTAACCTCAAAGGGAAGTTTAACGTTATCAAAAATGTTTTCTCCTTGTTCAAAAATTTTTATTATCTTTCAAGTATTCAAAACACCGTTCCACAATCCAAACCAGAGCTCAAATTAACTATTTCAATCATTACACAGGTCTACAGTGACATCCGGAAATTGTAATCAAACTAATTTTAATTGTAAAATTCCCCGGGAAATGATATTAAAAAAATGTATTTCGCTAAGTTGGTAGGACTGTCCTTAATTACTATGCCAAATATGATGAGCCCGATCTGTCAACCAGTTTGTTTACAGCAGCTGCTTATGTCGGGACACCTCAGTAGTGCGTTGCGATTTTTACAAAGGATAAAAATATCGGACAAAGAATTTGTCTAAAATTTTGTATTTTTAACCAAATTTCCTGCAAAATCGTTGCGAATGTTGGAAAAGGCTTACGGTGATTCAGTTTAAAAACACAAGCCTACAAGTGGGACAAAGCCTTCAACCGTCGACCTCTTCTACTGATGATAATATTAAAAAAGTAAAGGATATGGTGCTTGAAAATCGTCAAGCAAGTGATAGAGAGATGACTCGCGGGTCCATTCAAATGATTCTGCTGAATATTTTGGGCATAAAACGCGTTCTTGCTCGACTCGTCCCAATAAAGCTGATTTTTTTCTAAAAAGACTACCGTAAATACGTCTTTTTGGACATGCTTGATCGTGCGAATTCCGATCCCACATTCATGGAGAGCATTATAACTGCCGATGAGACATGGGTTTATAAGTTTGACATGCAAACAAGTCAACAGTCATCGTAATGGAGGGAAATAAACGAGCCGAAACCAAAACCGTATACACCATTTGGCTCCGTGTGTTTTTTCGATCGAAGAGATAAAACAAATTTCGCTGAAAGCTATCCCAAAAAGTCCTTACAGTGTTTCTAGGACTTCAAAAATCGGCATACGTGTGTTACATCTGGTAGAGAAAATCCTTTCCTGGTAATAGTATGTCATGTCTGTGTGCTAAAAATGGGTTGAATCAGGTCATTACTTCTCTTAGACATAATATAAAGATTTTCGAACTTCCGTGTGACTTTATTCCGCATATATCGCTCAATATATGTTGATAAAATTGGTGTTTTTCTTGTAACGGTGCATATACATATGTGCTTAGAATGAATAAAATCGGGTGAAAACTCGGCGTAGACCTCGCTTATACCTGAACTTGACTTTTCGTTACTTGTTGAGAGGTAGTCGTGTGAAAAATTTCAAATCGATATCTCAAAAACTGAGGGTCTAATTCGCATATATACATATAGACAGACAAGCGAACATAGCTCAATCGACTCCGTTCATCACGCTGATCATATACTATACATACGTACATATATGCATGTATATTACCTGTTCAGAGTATCACAAAATTTTAGAAAAGTTTTATTTTGGTATTGTTATTTCAAATGCTAAGAATCCTCGTTAAGTTGATGACTAACTAAGAACTGCGCAGTTCATGTGCATTCATCATTCATAAATTTGGTACTTTACATTACCCAATTTTCATTGTTTCTAATTTTAACTATCTTTTGAAAATGGGCTCAGATTTGTTTTGCTGACTCATTTATAATACTTGACAGCTTGAATATTATGATTTTTAGTGTGGCCACTCGTTTAATAATACTTATAACAACCGATTAATTTTATTGATAAGCGTAAACATAAAACCAATGTGTGCAATACATTAATGAGCTATTGAAATTAATTATATACATAAATGTCTGTCTGCATGTAAGTGTCCAAATGAAAAACACAATACTTTTCTAATAAGGCTCCATCACTGGCATGCGAGATTGTAGTGATTTGAAATTTGTCAGTATGTCAATAGCCTTAAGTATGCTGCAGAAAAAACAACTCGAACACTTTATCGAGAAAACTTTTTACGATGTTTTTTTAAGACATAACCTATTGAAAAATAACATTTTTTTTTGTAATTTCATTCGTTGTCGATTGTCGATTTAAAAATGGTCAACTTTTTGTTAGAACAATAAAGTGGGTGCACTAAATGCTTCATATGTTTATGGAACAGCAGAGCAAATATGAACCGCTGTGTCAAGAAAGATTGAGAAATAATTGCCGTCACTAGAATTCAATTAATTTGAGGTTTAGTTAGCCCAAACTTTCAAAAGCCATGGTGTACCGGGAACTTTTCAATTGCCCTGTAAACATGATTGTAGATATTATTTTACCTCCATAGAGCATCGAATTGGGATGAGATGAAGCAAAATGTTAATTTATTAGAGTAAACTGCATAGTAATTTGTATATCTTTCAAAAAAGCTGCACGCTTTAAGTAATGAAAAACTAAAAACTGGTATTTTTGGTGACGCACAACTACAAATGTTATTCAGAGGCAACGAAAATGAAAATCTTTTGTTGCTGTCGTACATTTTTTTAGGACATCGGAAAGGCAAAAATTACAAAAATTCTCTTTCTTCTTTTAATTAACTTTGAAAACCTGGGATGTAGTATGAACATAAAAGTATACTAACTGGATAATCATTTATTTAAGTTTCCTGAAAACTTTGGAACGTATGAGAAAGTACAGAGGCATTAATGTTGGAGTATTACACAGAAAAGCCTCCTTGACGTCTATCGGATAAAATCTGAAAAGAGAAGTTTCTTTCCATAAAATAATATGTTGTTAAATGTGTGTTATTTTTGTTTGTTCCTAGAAATTAAACGCGAAATCAATTGTAAACTATTCACGCATGTTGACCACTTGTCTAGTGGGTCCACCGTGGCGTATGAGTGATTAGGAAGTGAAGTGTATATATATATGGTATATATTAAAACTGTCTTTGGGAAATGTTATTGAAGTGGATAATATAAACACAGTTTTATCAAAAACACAAATCTACCAGTGATACAAAGCCTTCAAAGATGGTCGAGGGATCGTTGAAGACATGCCTCGTCCTTCCGACCTTCGTCCTCTTCAACTGATGGAAATATTTAAAAAGTGAAGAATATGGGTTTGAAAATCGTTAGGCAAATGTTAGAGAGATGGTAAGAGAGCTCGACATCTCTTGCAAAAAGAGGTCTCTTTGGACATGCACGATCGTGCGAATTCCGATCCCACATTCAAGGAGTGCCTTATAACTGCAGATGAGACATGGGTTTGTGAGTTTGACAAGCAAACAAGTCAACAATCATCGGAATGGAACCGGTTTTCAGTCGATCGAAGAGATCAAAAAAAGTTCGCTGAGGGAGCTGAAGACCATCCCAAAAGTTGCTTATGAAAAGTGTTTCGAGCATTTAAAAAATCCTTGGCGACACACCTGATGTGGAGTAGTTTGAAGGCGACAAAATAAGTATTGATGAATAATTTAATATTTTGTGTTTTATTTACAATTTTTTTTGTCACAAGATATATCCATATATCTAAGGAATATCACTCATATTAATATTGACAGTTAATTGATGTGATTTTTCTGTAGATAATGTAGATAAAAAATGTAAATAAGAGTCATATGTGAAACTCATTGCCGAATTCGCGGAGCCAAATTATTTGTATACTCTCTAAAAAATAAAAAAAAATTTGTTGTTATATATACATACATACATATGTATATGTATATATATTTATTTGACTATTGGTGCTTGGCATTTCCGTATCGAGATAAGCGATTTTTTTGTTAAAAGTTAAAAACCTTCAAGTGTTGATAGCACTTGCCCTCTCCAGCGTGATAATTGATTGTTATATTATTAGAATTAGATTGTAACAGTAAAATGTCATGTCTGAGAGAGAGAAAAGTTTGCCAAAAATTCTACATTTCTAACGGCTTATCAGCCACTAGCTCTGGTCTTTTTCAGCCGTTACTTATACTTAGTTTCAAACGTTAATTCTTGTTATCTCGCCCTCTTTTGTATTACAATGTTTGCATGTTGTTTACATCGCTTAAATAAAGAAATCGATCGAAACAGAAGAGCAAAGACCTTGTTGTGCATGATTACATAATATATTTGTACCACAGAAGTGCAGGGTGCCTTGTCCTCATCATTCTAAACTTTAAATAATTTTACAAATACCTTTATATTCTATATTATTTATAAAGGGTGATCTATTTTGAGGTTCCCTACTTTTTTTTAAAGAAAAAACAAAGAAACTTCAAATGTAAAGCGGAATGCACATTCTTTGACACTTAGTTTTTGAAGATTATCTCTTCCAAATGTTGGCCGCGGCTACGTTTCAGATGTTCCATCCGTTGAGTCCAATTTCTGATGACTCTTTCGAGCATTTCGACTGGTAACTGGCGAATGACACGTGTGATATTTTGGTCCAAGGCCTGAATCGAAGCGAGATTGTTCGCATAGACTTTAGATATTACATATCCCAACAGAAAAAGATAAGCGAACAAAAAGAAAAAAGGTGTGATATCAAACGATTTTGATGGCCAATCGACCGGCCCAAAACTTGAAATTATCTGCTCACCGAAGTGTTCTCTCAATAAATCCATTGACTGATGCGATGTGTGCAAGGTGGCGCCGTCTTGTTGAAACCAAATGTTGCCGAGATCACGAGCTTTTCAGACATCATATAGTCGTTTATCATGGCGTGATAACGGTCGCCATTGACGGTTACTTTCTCACCAACACCACATTTAAAGAAATATGGGCCGATGATTCCATCGGTCGCCACACCAATTCGTTGTTTTTTCCGGATGAAATGCCAGTTCTTGAATCTCTTCAGATTGCTCTTTGTCCCAAATGCGGCAATTTTACTTGTTTACATACCCATTGAGCCAGAAATAGGTCTCTTCGATGAACAAAATTTGGCTCGAAACCCTCGGATCTTCTTGGAACTTTTCAGCACCCATAGAGCGAAGCGATGTCGCCTTGGAAGCTTGTTCGGCTTCAGTTCTTGCACAAGGTGTATTTTGTTCGTATTCAATTTAAGATCTTGACATAAAATATGCCAAGTCGTCCCATACGTCCGTCCGAGTTGGTGCGAACGGCGCCGATTCTACTCTCCACGGTCTTCGTGTACATTCGGCTGTACGGCTGCTATATTTTCTTCACTGCGTGTTGAACGTGATCTATTCGGTCGAATATTATCCAATAATGAATGCTGAGTCTCAAGATGGGTCATGGTATGCCGATTATGTTGACCATAAGTTGAGCGAAGTGTGCGAAATACATTCTTTACGGAACGTAAATTCTCGTAATAAAAAAGAGTTATGATAAAAAATTATAGTTTGACAATGGGAATCGCAGTAGCAAGGGGCAATTGTGTGTCTAATAGGATAGAATGTACATATCTTCTAAACCATTAAAGCTACAACAGCCACTACAGCCTATAAGACCCCGACAGACAGTGTGAAAATGTATGAACCCGCACATAGCCCTACCCTACTTGTTGCTTTTATTTTAATCGTTTGTTTAAGGTCTGGATAATAAGGTGGAGAGGCGTAAATCTGAGTGCTTTTCGACAATCGTTCGCTTCAATTTGATGAGTTGTTGTTGGTGGTATTCCTCATTTATGGTTTATTCGTTCAGAGTTTTGTCAGTGATATAGTTTACTATATTTTTCCACTGAAAACATTCGAAATCTGCCGCATACTATGTATATTAGTATATAATAGTTACTAATTAAAAGCTATATACAAAGGTTTATATGGAGGTATCAAGTAAATGGGAAATTTAGCTATAAAACCTAAAAGCTAATCCATTAAGAGCAATAGTTGTAAAAATTCTTTGCATACTTTTAGGTTTAAGGTGTTCTTTATAAAACACCTCAGTAAAGCAGTAGTGCCATTAGACGGTTACATTTATCTGCCGTTGGCAATTACGTTGCAATTAGGTCTCAGCTCTCGGGTATTACTTTCCACTGAACATTATGTTCATTCAATACTTGCCCCAATCTCCCACTTGCCTATTACGTATATAGCCTGACATCTTTGATGACAACTTGCAACTAAATTGTCCACTTATTCCACAGAAAGCGACCTGCAGTCATGTTGAATTAGCTGAATGAAACTTTTGTTGGCGTTAACTGTTTGCTTGATGTTTTTGGATCATTGCTCTCTTGCGCTATTTAATCTTTGTTTTTTTTTTTTGGCCTAAAGCATTTCAGCTGACTTCAGTAAACCCTTTTTTATATAAATTTAACATTGTAACGCAGTCCAGATTTCTTGTGCAGCACCTTAAAACCACAAATCCATGAACAGAGAGGCATCCATAACCATGCAAATTTTGGGGTGGTTAAATGGTTGCCGTTTTCGTATTAAGGGGTTGAACAAAAAAAAATTATCAATCACGCTTGGTGTTTTCTTGCACCTAATATAACCTTTTTTCCATGTGTATTTTTGAAAGTGGTGGTTTGTTTACAGTTCTGCTGAGTTTGATGCCAGATCTCTGAAGTCTGCGCCCTATTGTATTACGAGATATATCTACATAATGCCTTTTAAAACAGTCTTTTTTTAGCTTATCGTCTTTTTTTAGATGACATGTGATTGTTCCTCTTCATGGCTGGCCTTTACATTTCCAGTTTTTCCATAAAGGTCAGACGACCTCTTGACAAATCCACAACTCTTATTTAAATACTTTGCAGTTTTTTTTTATATATCACCTAAAACTAATCGAGATACATAGATACATGGTTATATATACATATATATTAGAGCTGGCCAAAAAAAATTTTTATTTTTTTTTCTCCATCCCATGGAAATCTCATCCGACATAACTAAAAACAAGTTCTGGAAGACCTGCTCTTAATATTTTAATATTAAGAGGTGCCTCATATTTTTCGATATCCCATATAAATAACACAGGAAATTATGTTTTATATATATAAATGTACACAAACAAATAGTTGAAATCAACACTTATTCTTATAGGAAATTTAACGATTTACAAAAAAGGTCTAGAACATTTTTTAGCTGAGTCAACTCATTCAAAGATATCTTCAGTTAAACTCCAACAAAAAATTATAAAAAATGATTTCCACAACTTTTCATCTTATATTACAAATTGATGGCTAAGAAACATAACAAATCATATTTTTCGTAAAACTTATCAAGAGTTTAGCGATGTAAACATAGAATTTTCACAAAATATCGATAATCGTTTAATAAAATCATTTTTTTAAGTACTTAATTTAAACAAAAACTTTGAACTCTACTCTGTGTGAGTGATGACTTAGAAACCTTAATCGTTGCCTGAAAAAATAATGTGTCCTATTTGCTCACTGACTCTCGGGAAACCAAATTAATAAGAGCCTAGCGCAAATATTATGACAACTCCTACCGACGGTGTTAAAATGGATGTAAACGAATGATAATCCCGCTCACTCCCCATATAAATATTTTTGAAACTACTAGAAGCACCATAAATCAGTAACTAAATATGCCAGAGACATTTAATTATACACCCGAGATGGTATGAGAAGGCTTTATGGAAGCCGCTGTGAAAATTGGACGATGAGCGTGACACCGCCTCTTTTTTTTTGTGAAATCGCATATCTTTGGACCCGCTTGATCGATTTCGACTAAATTTAGCACGTGGCATTCTTCTCATATTCCTATGTCTCAGTGAAAATGTAAATTTCATTTAATCCTTTCACTTTCCGGTACACAAATCAGGAAGCAATTGATATAGCGGATAATAATTCCTTTAAAGAATTCTACCTTATAACCAAAAATTGCATAAATCCAACCGAATTTGCGGACCACAGTATCTATAGTTCACTTTTGGCCGAAAATATCGGCCAATATATGTGATATTCAATTGAAATGCAGAGAAAATCCTTTCCTATTACTCTGTGTGTCAAAAATGGATTGTATCGGGTCAACGTTTCCTCCATATACTTAATATATAGATTTTCGAGCTTTCGGGTGACTTTATACTGCATATATCGGCCCATATTTACTTGAAACACGAAGAGTATTATATTAAATATAGTAGTCTTTACACGGTTTAATATCATGGTGGAAAAACTTCAAATCGTACTAAATTGAAAAACAAATAATACATCGTAGACGTGCGGGTGACATACTTTATTCCAATATATTAGGTCTACAACTTTGCTCCGTTTTCCAATAGATGTCTCTAAGGTCAAGCACTGGTCGATTAAATCGATTAAATCGTGTTATATCGATCTTGGACATTTGTGTCAACATTAACCCAACAAAATATTTGTAGAGATCTGTTTGCATCCAAAATTTATTCTCAACTGAAAATGCCACTTTTTGAACCGAATTCTCGACATTTGCGTGACATTTTCCTTTTCTTTTTTAATTTCAAGAAAAGAGCGGCTGACTGGCATGGTGGTGGACTCATCGAATGCTTTCGGATACGTACGATGAGGCTGTCCTAAGTGAAAGGAAATGTCGCGAATGGTGTCAAAGTTATGCGTCCACGTCGACGGCAAAAACCGAACATTCACGTCGCCAAGATGCAAATAAGAATGGTGATTATGAAGTCGAAAGGTGGTCAAAAAAAACCATATTTGGAGACGCTGAAATGGGAGATCTTACCCCACCCGCCGATCGATGGCACACGGTCTAGCTAACGAGCTCCTAATAGACCTAATATAATACTGTACTCAGTTCGTGTATTGAATAGAAAATCTTCACAAAACAAAACGATGTCAGCCAAATTTTGAGAATCTTCTTCTTCTGTAGTGATTTCAATGTCATGATGCGTGTGCAGCAACGCCAAGCCGATCAATCTATCTTGAAGCATGTGCGTCCTCAGCCACGTTTTCAAGCGGCGAGGTGTCGAAAAAGAACATTCAGAGCTCGCATTCGTCACAGGAAGTGCGCAGAATATGCGAAGAAAACTATGAATTATGAGATATATGTAGGTCTACATCGTAGTTATTCAACGTTTCCAATGCAGTAGTCGGTAACTTGTTGTCTTTGACTGTTGCTTCTGCCCCCAATGGCACTGCCAGTGATCAAGTTCACCTTTGAGCTTCAAACGTCACACGACGTTGCCATTATCCAAAAGGCCTTTTAATCTAACTATCAAGCAGTCAATAAGCTTTTCCATTTCTTTGGTTTTCAAAGCACATACTTTTTCTGGAAGCAGCAAACTCAGTTGAAATCGATCCTATACTTCTCTAGGAGAGTGCGTCTTCAAATCTTCGCCGATTGTATCCAACAGAATTCTTCGCAAGCTCTCATGCAGAAATTTTCGTGTTTTGTTTGTCGGCCGCAGATTCTTGGTTTTTTTTCGTCAACTTTCAGTTCTCCCGCCATTTTTTTCGTGTCTGAATAAATAGATCCAAAATATTGCTCAGTTTTCTGATACAAGCAGCGTAAATATCATATTTGATCTTTCCTAGTTTTTTCTGAGTACCAGGTTGTTCAATAAGTTTTGTCGTTCGATAAGAGAGGGCGTTGCTACTAGCCCAAAATTTTTTTTGTTTTGTTGGTACACTCTTCATATGAACGTATGTGAAGTTTCATTTCAATCTGTCAATTCATTCTTTGTTTACAATCCATTTAGTGTCGCCGTGTCACAGTATTTTTTTACAATAGAAAACATTGAATATTGTGCAGTGAAAAAATTCTTATTTTTGGAAGGTGTAGAAAAATTCACGAACGAATGTTAAAAGTGTATAATGATGGTTTTAGAAGCTCTACACATCTCATTAGGCAGTGTGAGCCATATTTTAAGTGAAATTTTGGGTTTTAGAAAGCTGTGTGCACAATGGGTGCCGCGTTCACTAACTATAGAATAAAAGCACATTCGAATGCGACACTCTCAGCAACATTTGGGGCGTTTTAAAAAGGATAAAGTGGATTTTGAGCGTCGATTCATTACTATGGATGAGACTTTGAACTATCACTATGATCCTGACTCAAAACAAGATGCTAAAGAAAGGTGTGAACCTGGTTGTTCGGCTTCGAAACGAGTTCATGTCCGGAAATCGGCCAAGAAGGTTATGGCAACAGTTTTTTTTGGATGCGAGAGGATTTGTGTTCGCGGATTACTTGCAAACTGCTAAAACAATTAATTCTGAATATTATTGCAACCTTTTGGACCAGGGGGCCTATTCTGTAACTCGATTCGTAAAACAATTTACTCGAATTCGGATTTTTCATATTCTGTAACTCGATTTTCGGATTTTCAAGCCGATCATCGAATAAAATATTCGTTAGCTTTTGAGTTGTAGAAAGCAAAAACGAAAATTGTACGTATTTATTCTGGCACAGGGTGGTACAACTTTCGGATAATTATAAAGTAGATCCGAATTTCGAATAGAATACACTTTCGAATCGAGATACAGAATAGGGCCCCAGTTGAAGAAAAAAAATCGTGAAAAAAGACCCGGTTTGCAGAAGCAAAAAATCCTTTTTCATCAGAACAATGCACCGTGTTACAAGAGCATTTTGACAATGGCTAAAATTCATGAATGAAAGTTCGAATTGTTCCAGCATCCACTGTTTTCACCAGATTTGGCCCCCAGCGACTTCCATTTGTTTCCAGAACTCAAAAAATATATGCGTGGCAAGCGTTTTTCATCAAATGAAGAGGTCATAACGGCTGTTGAAGCGTATTTTGCAGACCCTCCGGATTCTCACTTCAGGGATGGGATCCACAAATTGGAGGATCGTTGGAGCAAGTGCATTAATGTTCAGGGAGATTATACTGAATAATAAAGTGTATTTTGAATCATAAAATTGTGTTTTTCTTATCAAACGACAAAACTTATTGAACAACCTGGTGTAATACTCCTCTCTCTCTTTACTCTTTAATAATTTTCGTGTTTTTGCGATTTGTGGCACTTAGAAAATTGAAAAGATACGAATCTGACCATTGACTACTCTTAGAATAAGTTGATTTAATTTAAAATTTGTTTATTTTTAAATTCCTATAAATATAAAAGAAAGACTGTGAAACGTTTAAGGTATTTTAAGTCTAAGTATTATAATTAATTTTTATAATATCATGACAACAGAATAAGTTTAGTATATTTTTTAAATACACGACAAATTCAAAAATCTTTCAGTGAAATACTATACAATGTCGAAATATACATGTATAAAAATATTTGTATATGAATTTACCAATATGTTTGGCTATTATACTTAAATAAATACATACAAAAATATTATAAATTAACAACAACTAGAGCTTATGAACACATTCTACAAACTACAGCAAGGCTTGAAGGCAACCAATGTTTTATAATACTAGAGAGTAGATACCTCGTTCATTCTATGTGTACATTTACATTCGTAAAATCTCGACACACCCTAATAAATGCTAACATTGCATATTATACTCTGGATGGAATTGGAGGACTAACGGTAATCGCCTTGCGTTTCGATACTATTAATATCACGCTGCAAAAAATATGAAAAAAACGGTAAATTGAGGTACACAAATTAGATAAAATATATAAAATACTTACGTAACGAGCACAAAACTAAGCAAATACAACAACGCGCTGATAATATTGAACA
Organism: Bactrocera neohumeralis; assembly: GCF_024586455.1. Lineage (NCBI taxonomy): Eukaryota > Metazoa > Arthropoda > Insecta > Diptera > Tephritidae > Bactrocera > Bactrocera neohumeralis. The sequence goes on from NC_065921.1 coordinate 24,088,001, forward strand.
TGCCCGGATAGGAGGAGAGTGTGGCATCGTAAACACTCGTATAAAGCGGCGATGCGCCGAGCGGTGTGATTGTCTGCAGCGCAGTAGTGACGGAGAACACCTTGCCGGTTTCGTTTGTGGGCGTGACGAAGGCGAGTATTGTCAGCAACATGGGTGCAATAATGCCCGACATGAAGCCCAGCGCCGTGGCGAGGTACATTTCCCAGAACTGCTGCGCGGCGGCACGCACTGTGCTCTCACCAACCGCGGAGAGGAGAGAGAGCATGGCCATGCTGACGATAGACAGCCGCAAATACTGCAAACAAAAGTGGTTGTTGTTGTATAATTTGTTGTATTTTTTGCTCTAAATTTAAATATATTTACCTTTCTGAATGCAATAACAGCAATAATGCCACCGATAATTTGTATGGCATCGCTAATCGAATTGTAGTCACTGTACTGGCTCACGGTCACATCGAATTTGGCGCGCAAGAACAAGTAGAATACGTTGCCCTCACCAGCTAGAATGCGGAAAAAATATTAAAAAATTCATAAGAAATAACGGTAAACTTTCAAAAATACTTACACGTTGTGAAATTGGTTATGATCAAAGCGATCATGGAGAACCAGATGAAAGTGCGCATGTAATTGGCACGTCTGGCAACGCAGGTGCGCACCAGATCAATCACATGATTAATGCTGAAGAATTGGCAGAGTTTATACTGCAAGAAAAACGACAAAAAAAACAATTAGAAATGCAAAAGAAACTGTCGCATTCGTGGTAACTTACACCCAGCGTTGTGTGCGCCACCTTCAAACTCTCCTCGTTCACGCGGTAGATATATACGAAGGCTAGCAGTATTGCTGCTGCCGAAATGACAAATACGACTTGCATGCTGGTGTGTGCGAAGAGTGCACTGCCCGCCAGTGTGCCGGTGACGGAACCAGCACCGATGGCAGCATCATTCAAGACCATTCTATATATCGAGAAAAGTTTCAGTTAGGTAACCAGGTTATGTATCACTTATTATGGTTACTCACTTGAGACCCTTTAATTGTGGTGGCGCCACATCGGCGATATAACAGTAACAGACGATCATAACAGCACAGGAAGAGCCAGTCACTGCCGCGGGAATTTGTGCGATAACATACAGCCATGGATTAGTGGGAGATTCAGCGGAGACCATGGCCAAAATAAAGCTGACAATATAACCCAGGAAAATACCTAGAAATAAAGAGCATTGGTTAGTGTGAGAAAAAACATTAAATACAATTTTTTCGGGAACTTGCATTGCTATTCCGAGTTTTGCGTCGCTTCTTTAAAATACAACGTTATTAGCCTTAAGAACCATTTTATATAGACACGAAAGATTTCTTGCAGATAACTTGATTCCGATCGTTCATCGTATGACAGCTATATGCTATAGTGGTCCGATATTAACCATTCCGACAAATGAGCAAAATTTCAATTCGATATCTCAAAAACTTAGGGTTTAATTCGAATATATGTACATATACAGACAGGCGGAAGAAAAGCAGTCGGACGCGGCTAAATCGACTCTTCCTGCTTATTTATAAATATGCTTCAGTCTCAGGGTCTCAGGGTCTCTGACGTTTCCTTTTAGGTGTAAAAAACAGTGGCAAACTTAATATATCTTATCCAGCTTGTAAACATTAGACAAAAATCCGAAAAAGTTGAATCAACTCGCTTCGAAAAATTGTCTCATTAGAGGTAGGCAAACAATGATACTTAAGATTTGAGGCGATTCCCTGAACAACTCTTTAGGGATGGGTCAAAGCTTGAGAGGGAAGGTTAGTGGATGGATTTACTGTCAGGATCAACTCAAGCTTCAAACTTCCTGACTATTGCAGTGTCTTTCAAGCCGAAGTTGCAGCAATTAACGTAGCAGTAGATGATCTGCTCCGGAATGCAGCCACCTTCAGAGAAGCAGAGCGGCTATACTTGAACTCATCTAAGGTGCGTACAGGGCTGGTCGAGGAGTGCCTAACCTCGCTATCAGTAGCATCAAGTGTCTTTGTGATAAGATTGGTATGGGTGACGGGCCAAAGCGGAATCGCAGGAAATTGCAAAGCTGATAAGCTAGCAAGGAAAGGCACCCTAGAACCGCTATCGGTAGTATGGGAACGGGTCGGAGATCCCAGATTCTCTTGTGTCTACTACTAGATAGCTGGGCTTTGCGGGAGCTTGGCCAGTGTTGGGCCACTATCGGTACATGATCTAGTGATCTCATTGTCCTCAGTAAGGCTAGCCTCTCCCTAGTTTTGGAGCTTTAACAGGCATTGCCCTATTGGCGTTCATGCTGTAAGGTTGGTAATATTACCAGACGCCATTTGCAGAAGCTGAGTGGAAGAAAATGAGGTGGAAAGAACTCAACATTACCTTCTTGACTGTCCTGCTTTTGGAAGGTCAAAACTTAAACACTTGGGAGCGCATACCTTCAGACAACCCTCCGAACTGGCGGGAGCACATTTAATGTGTAATTAAGTATTTATTCCTAATGATAGTGAAGTCAAAAAAATTACTTACCAATAAGTGAAATCAAAAGCACCGGCCGGCGTCCGAAACGATCAGACCACGCGCCAATAAAAAGCGCTAGTACTGCGGGTATAATACTGGAAACCAATGAATTGGCTAATATAATGCGTGAGACATAAGGCTGCACTTGATTTTCGATGTCCTGCAAAAGCAAAAAACGAGTTGTAATTAATCGCTTTTAATTCTGTTAATTTTTGTTAGAAAACACCAGAAATTTTAACTAATTAATACTTGATTTAATCACCAAAATCACGATAAGTTTGACTTTTAATTAACGATAGCTTTGTTATATAATATAAATATATATAGTATACATATATTTTTTCGATAAGCGGGAAGCAATGAAGTGGGTAATACCATTTTAATCGTCTGCTTTTGGAGAGTGGCGAAACGAACAAACCATTGGTGTAAAACAAATAGATTGGTAGATATTAGGAAGCGAAGGAAATGGGTCTGGCAGTGAACGTGGGCACTCGTCAGTGTCCTAGATAATTTTGTCTATCTTGGAACCAGTATTAACACTAACAACACTGTCAGCATCGAAATCCAACGCAGAATAACTCTTGCCAACAGGCGCTACTTCGGGCTGAGTAGACAATTGAGAAGTAAATTCCTCTCTCGACGAACAAAGACCTAACTGTATAAGTTACTCGTTACTTCCGTTCCGCTATATGGTGCAGAGACATGGACGATAACAACAGTCGATGTTGCGAATTTTCGAAAGAATAGTTCTGCGGAAGATTTATGGTCTTTTGCCGGTGGACAACGGCGAATATTGCATTCGATGGAACGATGAGCTGTACGAGTTCTACGTCAACAGTGATATATAGTAGTTCAGTGAATTAAGAGACAGCGGCTACGCTGGCTAGGTCATGTCGTCCGAATGGATGAAAGTATTCGACGCAGCACCCGCCGGGGGAAGCAGAGGAAGAGGAAGACCTGCACTCCGTTGGAAGGACCAAGTGGAAAAGGACTTGGCTTCGCTTGGTATCTCCAATTGGCGCCACATTGCCAAAAGGAGAAACGACTGATGCGCTGTTGTTAGCTCGGCTATAACCGCGTAAGCGGTGTCTGCGCCAATAAAGAAGAAGAAGTGTTTCAAACTTTGTGGCAACCTTAATATCCTATCCTTCTTCTTCTTTACTGGCGTAGACACCGCTTACGTGATCGAGTGTACAAAAATATGTAAACTATGCTGAATACTTTTTTTGTGCGTAAAAAATTGCTCAAGTAAGAAATCAATTACCTAGTCAGTCAATTAAGCGGGCGAGTACTGTTATTGCAAAAACAACACTCGGATGTACTCATCCATTATTATTTGGCAATGTTTAAGGTTTAATAGTTGCGTACATATGTGCTTGGGATTTCACCTATTTTCCCCAATATATGCATTCATATATTGATATAAGCGTAAAATATTCGCAAACATAAAAATAGATAAAGATAAATTCAAATGCATAAAAATAGTCCGAATGATAAGTTTGCGACATGTGTTTATTGTCTAATGCATCATTCTTTTATCAGCTTTTGATATAAAAATAAAAAAAAAATAACAATTAAAAGCGCCCCAGTACAAATGAACGCATTGAATGAGAATGGCAAGCGTTTTGGCGACCTTAAGCAGGCATTCACACGCTCTCACCCGTTGCTGTTGTTACGTAATATCGATATTTTTGTTGTTGTTCTCACACGTGAATTTATTGAAATGAGAACAGAGCTCTATTATCGGGAGTGCGACAGATGCGTATCCAGAATATCTTTCGGAACAGTTTTCCCCCCAAAAAATGTTTAAACCCTGAATAAGGGGTTTGCCAAGAAGTTTGCATCCAGAAGGAAAGTTCAGGGACTCTATAAAATATACTGGCTGAGTCTTTTACTGAGTTACAAACCAGACCACGGTCTCTACGCCAGTAAAGAAGAAGAAGATCACACTAAAATCCAGAAATCTAACCGATATTGGTAAAATTGTCTAAATGATGCTCTAGACAGGATCAGGAACGATTTAGCTGGGTACAAAACTGCAAAAGTCACAGGGAAAACGGTAGATCAGAAATACGCAAAGTTCCCAATGGCATAATGGCACGGCAACTCTTTAATCATTTGGAAACTTCACAATATTAGACATTAAAAGCGATATCATTGAAATTCGCGCCAAGCGCTGGCCTCCTAAGGGATGACTACTACTCCAAGACTACGTGACAATACTCCATCTGGTACCGCTAAGCACCAAAAGTGGTCTAGGTGGAGCTTATTAGTTCGCCAAACTAACTGACATAGTGAGACTGTCTGACGACGCATATAGGCTGTTAGGAGGCTCTTTGTGAAACTGTCGGAACTCAAATCCTCTTACTGCATTTTCCTCTCTGATCTATCCTTCTGACAAAGCTCATAAATAGAAAAAGTCTTATTTGCGCAACCTCCTCCTCCGAGACATCGTCAAGAAACCCTCGACCAATAGTTGCGATTCTTTTCCTTACTAAGCCTTGCAGTCACATAGAAAATGGTTCTATATTCCTACCTTCCACAGCTTCTACAATAGTCATTGTATGGTGTATGTAGTCTGCTGGAATGTACGTCATTAGCCTGCTACCTTATAGTCAAGATGTGCGATTTTGCTTACTTGTTGAGCATATTAGTGATTGATTCCACCGAGACTCAGCTCTATCTATAACATTCTGCTCGATTAAATATCTGAAAGTATATTATTCCCTCTTTATCGGAGTCTAATTGTTAGGTGGTCTGCCTAATTCAGCTGCTTCACAGTTACCAGCAATATTACTAGGTCTTGGAACCCACTGCAGGTTCATTGTGAAATAGTATGTTCGATCCATCAATAGATCAAGGCATTCTTTCACTACCTCTGAGGAAACCCGAAGATGATTATCCACCTGTTCACTTCACCCCTAGCATTCAAGTTTAGCCAGCACGATTCGGCCTAATGATTAATATCGTTTGTCGTTATTTGCTTAAGCTTAACGCGGCTATTTGGTTAATTCCCAGAAAAAACTAATAAAATTTAGTCTGAACACCCCCTTATTTATCAATGTTCATATTTCAAATTCTTTTATTTACTTACATGATTTATTGTTGCATTCGAAATGCCCAACATTGGCTCGCATTCGGCTTCGCTGTATCCAAATGTAACTTTGCAGGACTGATAAAGTAATTGATTGGTAAATACCACCGCTGAAAGTATTAAATATCAGACATTGTTGCAGTTGTTGTACACTTATAAAATGCAGTCCATTTTTATTAGCAAATATCTGCCGCGGCAAACTTACATGTTAGTGATGTGGCGAAATTCAGAAGAAATATGGGCGGTTCCAATATGAAAATGCGTCGCAGTGGATTTAATTGTTGTTGTGTGCTGCTAACTGTATCTGAATCGGTGACAATAGTCTGACTGCTATTCAAATCTTCCACCTCTGTGCGCTCGTATGGATTGACTGTGGGATCGGAAGTTGAATTCTGCACATAAACCGCTGCGGAAGGCGTGTTTTGTGCATTGTAAGTGCTGTTTTCGAACTCGTTTCTTCGCATTTTTGTTCGTTTTAAGTAAACGTATTTCTAATCACTAATCAACAAGTGGCGCTTATGTACTTTGCTTTTGTTTTGTTAGAAGTAATTAAATTATTGTCGATTTTTGTTCGATAGCCACTTCACTTTATTCGCACTTTCACTCGTTCTTTCTCTTAGTTTTCGAAATTCTCATTGGTTTTTATCACCGGTTTATGGCACTACCGGCGGCCATAAAAATCAATGCAATACTAATTTTGATAACAGCGCCCACACTGTTTATATTTGATTATTTTATCGGTGGCTAGTGGACAAGCTTACCAGCTGTGATTCCCTGGCGCATAAATTTGAAAGAAAGTGAGATAAGAAATTTTTAATGTATGTTTGGGTGCACCGATTGATATCGAAGTGCGTGCTTTTTGATTCATCGGTACATTTGACCTGGTGAAATTTGCAAGAATGACATTTAGAAGTGTACTATATAAATAAAAATATACATATATACATGTACTTGTATATATATGGTAGTCGAAAAAGTCTTTTCGTATTTTTAATAAAATTTTAACTTATTTTTTTATATTTTACTAATAAATAAATAAATAAATATGTACCATTTCAGTCGATCACTTTTTGCCATTATTCCATTTGTGTAAATCGAAATTTCGCAATTTCCAGAACAGAAGCGAGCAAAACATTGTTGTGCTACACTAACTGATACAGCATCGTCTCCGTAAACTTCACAAATTTCATTGGTGTCCTGCGTGGCATGCTTCCCTTTTTATAGAAAAATTTCAAAATATAGCGAATATCTTAATTACTTTCACTCATTTTTCAAGATCTGTAACTTTTTTTCAACTTTCCCGAATTTAATTTTGGTTAAATGAAGCTTAAAATCTCATCTTTCCAACACTATATAGTATGATACAATGTGATTGGTAGCACTGGAGATATACGACTACAATGACATCTATTGACAAAATACGAAAAGACTTTTTCGACTACCGGTTTGATGTTTGTCGCCGTACATGTAGCTCGTAAACGCCTAACTTAATCGCAAAATTATAAAAGACCATAACGTAGAGCAATAAATGTAAAATTTTAGCGCCGTCGAAGATCTTGTATAATTCAAAAACTCTTCGTTTCACAATTTTCAAAAAATTTAGTGTGAGTTCTTCCACCTAGGAACTACGGGAAAATATATATCTTGGAATATATATAAATATACCTTGAAAATGTCAAAGCAATCGATGTAGTAGTTCTATTTTTAAATTCTCAAAAACCTACGTTTATTAGGCAGTTTCTCTAGGTGTGCCCCTTAAAAGTCGAATGAATAAGGCTTTTGATAAAAATGTTGATACCTTCGATCCTTACCTGCATTCATCTATAGTAATAATACATTTTTTTGGAACTTGGAGTTGAGATAATTTCAAGCAGAAAAATCTAACTCACCGCCAGACGACTTTTTTCGGAGGTCCTCCTGGAAATTGGCTACGGGATCAGGGGCATTCAATTTTTCAAAATGAATCACCGATTATATACGTTGGTACACGAGTTCCTGGGCAAAAAAAAAGTGAAAACGAATTCGTAGATGTGCGAAATCGTTCCCATTGCCACACGCACAAAACACCATTAAACTCTAAGCACACGCTCTTAGTAAGTAAGTTAAATGTACATATCTTAAGGTAAATATCCAAATTCGCTTTGGATAATTCCCTTCAGCATTCTAACCGACACTGTAAAATTGGATGAAATCAGATGATAACCTCGCTCACTCCATATATAACGGGTCCGTTAAATAGTCCAGAGGCATACAATTTCAATACCTTCTCGACAGATATCGTCCAAATTTTGTATATAATGTTTCTTCATTTTCTTATGTTCCAGTGCGAAAACGAACGAAGTCGGACTACAACCACGCCTACTTTCCGTATAACTGTATCTGATACTTTCACTTTCCAAAATCAAACACGAAAAATTGTATCGGGATAAAACTTTGCTCAAATAGTGCGCTTAGAGTCTGACCAAAAAGTGTCCAAATCGGATCAAAACTATTCAAGTCCCCAGATAGAGAATATACGGATCAAGGTTTCATTTGAGACATTTTTTATCGAAAATATCGATCATTCTGTAAGATATATTCCAGAAATTCGGAGAAAATTCTTTCATAAGAATATTATGCTTTTATGCCAAAAATGATTTGAATCGGATCAATAATTTCTTTAGCCCCCATATACATAACAGAAAGATTTTTGAAAAACCCTTATTATATATCTTAAGCTTTTGGAATGTTTTTTTTTTTTAATAAAATGGCCTTAGTACCTTTCAAAAGTTATAAATTTTGTTGCTAAGGTAATGTAGGCGCAGAGGTTGAAAACTTGCCGTAAACACCATTCAACACTTACAAACATTATGCACCTGAAGGAATTTCCCACAACGCTGTTTGAGTAATTAGATCAGGTTTTGATTTCATTATTATTTTTTTTTTCGAAACTAGTATTAAAACTATTTACTTTTGTAGGCAATTACCATGAAATCGAATTAGGAACTAATTGCTTATTAAATTTTTATTTATGTTACGTAATTTTAATTTTTTTTTTTTAATATATTTGAGGTTATATTTCAAATTCTTACACATGACGTAAAAAATTATTTAAATTTAACGAATCTTAGATAAGAACTTTTGGAAATCACCGTCTAAATGCATCAAATGACACAACAATAAATAAAGATATAAGCGACATAAAAAAAAAGAAACTGTCCAAAGAAATGATGAATGACTCTATGGTTGCCTTAAGCTTCTTTTCTTTATAACTTTGCGAACTACAAAATATGTATGCAAGTGTTTTTTTTTAATGTAAAATATTTTTTTCGAATTCAATTTCAAAATTAAATTGAAATAAAATTTTTACTGAATTTGTTTCCTTTTTTTATTAAACAATTAATATTTTAAATATAAAAATTACGAATATTTTAGAAAAAAATTATTCTTAATTATTTTATTTCAAATTAATTATTTTTTAAATTAAACATCCATAATAATATATGTACCTTCAATTTCAAATTCCAGCACGAGACATTTTCTATTTTCAAATGTAACTGCAATTTCACCTACACCCAACCTAATAAAGGTGTTTCACACAGAATTTAAGCCTACGTGATTCATTACTCGCGCAATGTCCGTATTTATTCACCGATATGTGTGGTTGCCCGATATAAAAAAGTACAGTTTTGCTATTAGCTTTTGTCAATTCGCTGGTACAGTCGCGCGTGAAGCATATAGCCATCCCACTTTTACACATTATTTTCCCACATTGTTGCTTAGTGTGTGCCGACAGCAAAAGTTTCTACTTCGGTTGAATGTTGTCTTATCATCGTTGGTTCGTGCGCGTGTTGGCTTTAAATCATATTTTCTCTATTTCTCGTTTTTGCGAGCGTTAATGAATTTGTTGCCGTGCTCTACTGATACCCGATTTTTTACCATGAAATTCAATTACGCAGAGCAGTGATAAAATCATATCCACTGTTTTTTTTTTTTTGTTTTTAACATCTATCACTTATCTATAGTATTTAGCTCTTGATATTTAAACAACTTCCGTTGGGGTACCTTTCAATGGATATTTAGCTTTGCGATTTGAAATCGTAGGAGTGGGTTGATGCAGGGGAATACTTCTACATGCATCTGAAAAAAAGGGAAAAAATTATGAATTTTTATCAGACTTTTTTTCTAGAAATGCACTCAGTGGAATTTTCTAGGAAGTACACTCTTGAATCAATCTATAACATAATTTTAGATTCTGCCTTTGCCTGGGAATCGTGCCAACCATTCTATCGGGGCTTCAGGTGTTTATGTGAATATGTGTCCCTTGACAATGATCTTCCAGTTTTTCGATTGCATGAAAAATATTTTTTTTTTGGCGAAACAAAAATAGCTAATAGAATAATTTGACAAAAATCGACTTTTTTTTCAACGTCTGCATTTTGTTACATTTAACTTTTTTCTCAATCGAGCGTCAACAGCTTAGAAATTAAAAATTAAAAAAGTGGTCGGAATAACTTCGCTGCTGCTCACTCGGGTGGAAAAAGCGCATAAATTGTGAAATTCTATAATATCATTATTTTTTTTTTAATTTTGTGTATATTAGTTTATTTACTAATTGCGCAAAAGCATATACTCAATATTTTATGGAGCAATTTTCTTAAAAAAAAACTCAAAATATGCGTTATTAAAGTGGCTACACAAGGTGTGCCCCTTAATTGGCAAATGAGTTTTCAAATAAATAAAAAAGGTTATTAAGTCTACCTTGCCAAAAAGTATAAGTTTTAATTAAAATAAAAAAAAAAACTTCATTTAACTCCCATTAATATGGTAGTTCACTGTTTTTTTATTTAGTTATACTACTGTGATCAAATTGAAAGGTGAATTTTGTCCATTTCATCTCCTTCAAAGTAACCCCCTCCCATTGCAACACACTTACGGCAACGAATTTTCCAGTCATCATAACACTTGGAAAAATCCTCGTCGTGATGGCCATCAGAGCCTTCTTCGATTCAGCTTTTATAACCTCAATTGAGTTGGACGGCTCTGGTACGCATACTGTAGCTCGTGCATATCAGTGAGGAAAAGTGTAACGTGCCATGAATCTTTTTTTATTTTTATACTCTCGCAACAAAGTTGTAAATGGCGGATAATGAAATCTCGATTATCACTTTATCATGCGAGAGTATAAAATGTTCGGTGACACCTGAACTTAGCCCTTCCTTACTTGTTTTCGTTTCACTAACTTGCACTAGCATAAGCTATGTTTTGTACAGTCATTTGTAGTTTCCACTATACATATTACTTTAAGGGTAGCAACTTACTGTATGTTTTTTGGTTACTCTCTGACCCTAGTGCATAATTTTCTCAGACAATTATCTACACCATAAAATGATAATCAATCCGAGGATTATTTTTGTTACTCTAGTTCGATTAAATTTAAATAAAAATTTTTTTTTTATTAGATGTCAGCAATTTTAAACAAAAACAATGATCAGCTGTTGCTTTAATGTAATAGATTGCGGCATTTGACGTTTGGTACTAGATCGGCGGTTGTAAAAAAACCACTATTTCCCTACAATACAAAAATATGGGGAAAATTTAATGACAGCACCGGCGTTGCCATGCGCAGAAATTAATGATCTTGCTAAATTTATTTTAATAGATCTATGCCTTAAATTACATAAATATGCTAAATTCGAGTTTGTGGGAGAATTAAAATAGTTTTAATGAATTTAAGTGAAATAAAAAACAATAAAGATATTTAATAATGCTAGAAATTTAAAAATGAAAAAAAATAATAAAAATAAAATAAATAAATTACATGACATTTAAATTATAAAAAAAATATATATGTGTATATAAGTATTAAAATAAAAAAACCATAATTTATTAAATTTTCTTTAATTTTAATGAATTATTAATCTTTCTTTATTTATTCTTTTTTAATATCTAAATACCTTTTATTATAATCTTTTTTATTTTTATGTACATACGTTTCGTTTTAATGCCCTCTAATATTTAAGTAAAAAAAATAAAAAATTTAATAAAGTTTATTAAATTTTTTATTAAAATAATTAAATACTATTAAGAGTGATATATCCACTTAAAATAAAAATAATAAAAAAATAATATAGCATTTAATTAAAAAAAATTTTTTTTTACTAAACACATGAAGCAATATCATTAAAAAAAATATTAATTACAGAAAAAGTTTCAACAAATTCTCATAATAATGATATATTAATTAAAACAAAAATAATTAAAATAAAAAACTAAACATAGTATCTAATTAACAAAATATTTTTTTTAATATGGTTAAAAAAAAATAATAATTACCAAAAAAAAATGTTTTAAAAAAAATACTAATAATCATACTAATTACGGAAAAATTTATTTAAGTAAAAAAAATAATATTGTATTTAATTTAAAAAAATATTTTTTTTAAATATGACTAAAAAAATAATTATTACCACAAAAAGTTAAAAAAAAATACTATACATACATACAATACCTAATTAAAACATTTAAATATAAAAATTATATTTTAATTAAAAATTAATTTTTTTTAATAATAATCATATACTAATTACGGAAAAATTTATTTAAGTAAAAAAAATAATATAGTATTTAATTAAAAAAATATTTTTTTTAAATATGACTAAATAAATAATAACTACCAAAAAAAGTTGTCAAAAAAAATACTAATAATCATATATGTATATGTACATACAAACCTAATTAAAACAAAAATAATTTAAATAAAAAAATTATAATTTAATTAAAAATTATTATTTTTTAAACTAAAAGTAGTATTAGTAAGTATATACTAATTAAAGAAAAATTAATTTAGCTAAAAAAATATAATATATTATTTAATTAAAAAAATATTTTTTATATTCAAACATATTAAACAATATCATAAACAATAATAATTACAAAAAAAGTAAAAAAAAAAATCCTATTTATAATGGTTATTCGTAAAACAAAAATAATTTAAAAAAAATAATAATAATAATACAGTATTTAATTAAAAAATATTATCTTAAACCTAAAAATAAAAATATAATAATTATAAAAAATTATAAAAAATAATATTTAAATTTAAAAATATGCAAAAAAATAATATAGTATTAAAATAAAAATATCAATAATTTAAATAAAAATTAAAAATATGAAATTAAAAAAATTTAAAGAAACTAATAACAATTTAATATATTTTTACAAAATGCAAATGCGCATGTTGTCATATTATATCTCAATACACCGGATACGCATGCGCATTCTTAAATATATTCATATTCTGATATTTATATCTGCATATGTGTATGTGCCCATTTACCTACATATTTACATTGTATGTATAAATATCAGCAATCATACATACGCGTTTTTAAGCCCTTTGAAATAAAAGTCAATCCGCGTTAGATTGGATTAGGCATAAGCAGTAAGCGTAGTAGAAAAATAATTGATTTTTTAATTCTCTTTGAATTTTGTTTTCGTTTTGCTTTTCGACTCCGCTGACTGCTCGTACTTATAATTTGTATATTCATTGTTTATTTTGAACGCCTTGGACAATCACATATACCAAATATTTATTTAACTACACACAGACAAAAACAACTGGCAAAATATTTACGTTCGCCGTGTAAGTGCCGTTGGAGGCCCCCGAAAACACCCTTTTGTCACACCTTGTTTGCGCCTGATTAGGCATTTGTGCGTTGATTGGACAATACCAATGAAATTATGCTCCAATTCGAATGGATTGAGCTTTAATAGGATTAAATATTTGGTATTAAGACAAACACCGACAAGCGGCATAAAACGAAAGCACAAATCAATATGGTGACAGTGGCTGATGAAAAATGCTTCAACGGATAAATAAAAAATAGAAGTATTATAAATAATTTGTGTACTTAGGTGTGTATGTATGTATGTATGTATGTATGTATGTATGTGTATTACATGTGTATCTCTGTATGTAGTGAAACAGAACGACCTCTGCATTTACTTTTCATTTTAATCGAAATATCCAAAAGACAGGCGAAAGGCAGGGTTGGCTTCAGATCAGAGGCTTATCTGCGCGAGAGCTTTTGATCTGTTTCGTCAAGCTTGATCTGACTTGATAGACATTTATCAATATTTATTTCTTGTTGCCGAAATATTTTTTCTATTCTTGTTATGATGTCCATGGTGAATACAACTTAAAGTTATAAATAGAGAAGGAGAAGAATGTAGTTTTCGGCGCTTACCCTAAATATAACCGAAATATAACATTTATACAATATACTTACACTATACAAAATACAAATCTAAGTAATTTTTTTTCTCTGAGTGAAATTTGATTATTTTATTTGATCACATAAAATGCCTTTGTTTGAAGCGATAATTTTTGCATTTCGCAAAATATATAACCAACACAGCCAAATACTGTTCGAAATCTATGTAACTTACAAAACTCAAATGTTGGCCACGGCCACGTCTTAGATGATCCATCGCTCGAGCATTTCGACTGGCAACTGCCAACTGGCGAATGAAAGCGAAGAAGAGTGATTTTCCCCACAGGAAAAAGTCTAACGGTGTCATATTACACGACTTTGGTGGCCAATCGACCGGCCCAAAACGTGAAATTATATGCTCACCGAAGTGTTCTCCTAATAAAGCCATTGATTGATGCGATGTATGTGGGAGTGGCGGCGACTTGTTGAAACCAAATGTCGCCGAGATCACTAGCTTCAATTTCTTTTGAAGATATATGGACTGATGATTCCACCGCCCCATAAACCACATCAAACCGTTGTTTATTTTTTTATAAAATGGCAGCTCTTGAATCTCTTCAGGTTGCTCTTCATCCCAAATGTGGGAATTTTGCTAGTTTACATACTCATTGAGTCAGAAATGAGCCGCTAAACAAAATATAGCTCGAAAACGTCGGCTCTTCATGCAACTTTTCAAGAGTCCATGGAGCGAAGTCGTTCCATACGTCTGTCCGAGTTGCTGCAAACGGCGTCGAATCGACTCTCCATGGTTTCTGCTATATTTTCTTCACATAATGAATGCTGGGTCTCAAGATGGGTGATGGTGTTGCGAATAGTACGCTCAGTAGCCCGATGATGTTGATCATTCAATCATTATAAAACGTGAATTTTCGTCATTTAGTTGAACGATTCGTAAACGTTGTTTTTCCATGATAAAATGCCAAACAATACTGAACAAAAATAACATGACAGCGTCTCACGCGTGATCTGTCAAAAGAAGGCTATTTAAAAAAGTACCTCTACTTAGGTTACCCGTTAATTTGTACTGATTTTTGCACATAGTTTCGGTTTGAATTGCATAATTTATAAAAGTTTCATGTAGAAATTGTTCTCTACTCTACGACCGATCAGTTTCTTAGATAATTTTCTTCTTATAAAATTTGTTTCTTACATAATTTGTTTAACCGAAGGCTTCCTCTAATATTCTTTATTTAATGTGAAGTAAAATCGAATTAAGTACTGAATAGAACATCATGCAAATAGTCTACACGACTTCTTTTGTAGGAACGAATTCGATGAACGCAGTTTTCTAGTACTCTTTCCACCAAATCAAATCGTATATCATGAATAGCACGTCCAATAATGACTTCCAAAGCGTGAAGGGAGTCTAGTTTATTGCTAAAGACCAATGACTTCAAATAACCCCACAAGAAGTAGTGAAACGGTGTTAAATAAGAACATCGTGGAGGGTTACCATTTTTTGAAATCATCGTATTTCCAAAGTCGCAATAATTCGGTTGTTGCACGTGTTGTGTGGCAGGTAGTCCCATCTTGTTGTACACTTCTTCCAATTGAGGGCATAAAAAGTTGGTTATCATCGATTTATACCGCTCTTCATTGATAGTGACGGTGTCACCAGCTTCACTTCGAAAGAAATCCTTTCTCAAAATCCGCCAGGTTGTGGTTTCAGACAGTCCCAATTCTTGAGATCGTCTTGAAATCGGCAAATTGCGGTCTTCAGCAACACTTGCCTAAACGGCAGCAATATTTTCATTATGAAATCAGTGTTATTCCTTAATAAAATTGGGTGAAGAGTTACACCAGTACCACTTCTTTTTGAAGAAGGTTTACGACACTGTCATACATACAAGGCGTGTTCCAAAGTAAACAGGACTTTAAAAAAAAAAAACAGAACAAATGGTTTTTTCGGCAAAATCAATTTATTTTATTCAAAATAGTCTACTTCTGCTTCAATACAGCTTTTTGCACGGTCCAAAAGGTCTGCATAACGCTTTCCTTTCATGGGCAAATGCATTTTTCCGAAAAGGAAGAAGTCGCACGGTGCCATATCAGGTGAACACGGGGAGTGGTTAATGGTTAAAATGTGATTTTTGGTGAAATAATCGTCCTTCGAATGCTGGATTCTGAGCAATTTTTGGTCGTCAGTCAATTTGTGCGGCACAAACCGTGCACACACCTTTCGTAAGCCCAAATGTTCGGTCAAAATGCGATAAATCGATGTTTTGGAAATGTTCAATTCCATTTCCATGAATTTCAACAATGATTTCGGCTGATTTTTTATGAATTCAATCACAGTTTCGCTGAAATTTCCGGTGATGACGGAAATTGTCACTGGGCAACCGATAAGGATAGCAGGATCTAACGCGCCAGGGGCGCTAGATTCAAAAAGTCCTGTTTACTTCGGAACGCACATTGTATTTTAAAAATTCACAGTAAAATATTTGAGGGAAAAAATTAAATATTTTTCGAGTTACACGCGGTCTTCGAGAGCACTAAACAAACGTCATCCGCTTATACCTAAATAACCTTCCTAGAAGATATTGTCCGTACAATTACCTATAGTTCACGAAATTGCGGCATTTAAAAAAATGTTCCAAAAATGGCTTTTTGGCTTGCCTAAATTCGATTTTTGTTCGGATCAAAAAACTGGGTGGTCCATGTGTGAACAGCTAGATGAAAAATAACTTGAATATAAGAGAAAGAGCTGATTGAACCGAGCCGGTAAATTTCAAAAGACTGTAACTGAAAAACTATTTGCGATATCGGTTTAAAAATTTCGTATGCTTTTTTTTAAATGTATATCCTAGTAATGTCTGACGACCCCTAGGATTTTAGTAAATCGATAGTGAAACCACCCGGACAAAAATGCTTTCCCTCAATTTGTCCTCTTTGAACCATCCTTTTGACGAAGTTCATCAATACAAAAAGTTTTATTTGTGGAACTTCTGAGAAATCGTTAAGAAACCATCGGGCAATAATTGTGATTTTCTTATATAAAACTTTGTATTCGAATGGAAGATTTTCTGTAGTATACTAATATGTATATATTTATTCTTCAATGTCTATATTGGTCCCAATACACTTGTGCCAATTTTTTTCAATCCTCGAAACAGTTGTTAAAGTCAATTTCCGAAATCCCCTGCAATGCGCGTAGCGATTCACGTTTAATGTCTCCAATTTACTCAAACTCACAAAGAATCAAGGAATTATGCGGCGCTGCATTTTCGTGGTGAAAAAATCAAGACACCTAATTCCCGGCTCTTTTTACGAATAGCTTCGCGCAACTTTGGCTGGTCGACAGGAATTTGGCGGGCACCACACCTCAATAATCGAAGAACGCTGTCAACGTAACCTTGATTTTTGACCTGCTTTGATGTGTTTTTTCGGCTTCGGCTCACCTTTGCCACGATATTCTGCCTTTTGATCGTCGGTTTCCGAGTAGTAAGCATAGCTCCAAGACTCATCGTCCGTTCTAATACGTTTCAAGACATCTTGGTAAGCATTACTATTTTTTGCCTACAGTAGTATTTTTTTCCAAATGATGATCCATTTCGAAGTTCCCACTTTTTTAAGGAAAAATACATAAACTTTAAATTTAATGAGGAAGGTTTATTATCATTCCAAAGAATATTCCTTGGCATTTATTTTTTGAAGATTATCTCTTTCAAATGTTGAACGCGGCTACGTCTCAAATGGTCTATCCGTTGGGTCTAATTTTCGTTGACTCGTTCGAGCATTTCGATTGGTAACTTCTACAATTGCCGTTGTAAGGTGTTTCTAGTCTGCTACCAGGTTTGCCAATTAGTCTGTGACCTGTTACCACTCCCACTAGAGTTCTTATGGCATTCTTTTTAAAGTTTAATAGTCGGCATGTGCGGCCCATGTTCTAATTATGCCAAGTTTGTTGGTTTGTTGCACAAATTATGGATTTACTCCACCTAAACTTATATATCAATAACATGTTTGCCGATTAAATATTAACAAGTAGGCATAAATATCAGTTCTTTTTTTCTGGGGGTCTAAATCTAGAGTTGGTGCCTGCTCTGGCACAGTTACCCGAACATCACCATGTTCTGGCACACATTGCAGGTTTATTGAAATACGATATCACTTACCGCAAAAAAGTAATTGCTCGCCAGTCCATTTTGTTATTAAATCGGTTCAAAAACTACTTGCTCGTTAGCGCAGTTGGACTTCTGTAGATACACATATGACAATATACAGTTAGATAAACCTGTTTGTTAATTATTAATTTTTAAATTGTCAGCACTCGCTGTGTACGGTGTGCTCTCTTGCTTTGACAGATTGCCACCAAACCTTCTTATGAACGCCATAAGAGAAAATTCAGAAAATCCATGACCGCATTGCGTCACAGGCACTTGCGAATGAGAGCGCTAATGACTGCGAAATGCATAGTAACGCGTATCTTTATTTTCCGCATTCATTTCGTTTAGAAATAAACAAACCGTTGTGCCATCAAATTGCACTTCGCGTGTGTTTGTGCCGCAACGCCGACTTCGATAAAACTTAGCAGTCATGAAACGCTACAAAAAGTCATGTTATACGCAAAAGTAAATGCAAGTAGTACATATGTACATACGAGTACATGTTGCACAGATGCCCGCCTATTTTCATACACACATATATAAGTATGTATGTGTGTTGCATCGGCCGCGCATTGTCATCTAAGCAGGAGGATGGCCACAAACGGCAAATCACAACGAAGTGCAATGCACGCATCAACAAAAACGCGCTCTTACAATTATTGCGTACCGCAAAATGTGGCAATCCGTTTGCTATGCCGTTCTTTGCACTCGCGTAATGCCAGCGCTACACGAAGACGCCTCGCAAATACTATGTGTACTACCGCAATCCACATACAATGTTCGCACGGTTGGGTTCGTCTGCTATTTGCATAAATTTCGCCTTTTTATGACTGATAGTGTAAAAACTAGGCGTGGCGCTCGCTGTAGTTATTGTCTGTCGAATGCGTCGAGCGCTTTCATCTGCCATCTAAAGCGGCTGCCGCGTTGCTTTGACCGCGTCGTCGTGCGCTATGTATGCGCGCGTATATATAAACACCATACAGAGCGACGACGGCGTAGCGCGCAATTGAATTTAGTTTTAGTGTTGTCGTCAATCCTGTTTGCTTCGAATGCAGCACCGCGCGCAACACCACCCTATCGCGCTTATCGGGTGAGCTCTCGCGCATATGCGCGCGCACTACCGAAGGCTGTTTGTTGCGAATTGGCGGTTGCGCTGGCCTGCCGACTCGGGCGCGCACAGCGCGTTGTTGTATATTATTCGGTTGAAATAAAATCTTCGCCGTAAATGTCATTCATAAATTGCTCTTCAACACTGCGGCACGAATGAGCGCGCCACTGTCTGTCTGTAGGGTTCCCAATGCCTGCACTACTAGTCTACAATACGCGTATGTGGCATATATATATGTGTGTGTACGCATGCGCTTGTATATACATACTATATGCGCCTATGCGTAAGTGTCTGATGAGCCGTGCGCATATTTGGTTTAAATACATTTTTACCCTTTTGCGCCACCTATGATTTGTTGTTACTGGCTGTGTGGCGGCAATATTGCCAGACGCAGCTGCCGCGCTGAATATTACCGCGCAGCCGCGCGCTGCAAGCCATGTTAAATAGTTCTGTTTTGTAGATTATAATCATCTATATCGTATTTTCAGCGCGCTCATACTTCAAACGCACACAAAACGAGTAAAGTGCGCGCGCCCGCTCGCTTGGGAGCAATAGCCGCGCGCAACGTGCGCTTTGCGTGTATTCGCGAACAGCGCCGGCGCAGTGCATAATTATGTTCGCATTGTCAAAATAAATATTGCTTCGTAACCGCGGTGGTCTCCCACATATTGTATACGTGTATACATACATATGACCGCCGCCGCTGCCAGCTAGAACCTGCTGTGACAGAAGCTGGGCATAAACACATGTGCGCGTCAATCAGAAACTGTCCGGCATTCGCATTCAAAGCGTCGCAGCGGAAGTCAAACTACAATGGTTAGTAAGTTATTTTCAATTTACTCATATTCGTTCGAACGTGTTTCCCCCCACTTGCCACGCATTAACAAAGGCGTTCGTTCGCTCCCGACTCGCACGCAGCAGATGTCTGCTTCAGCGTTGCAAAAAAATAGTAGAAGAAAACAAAACCGAAAATGGCAGTGGAACCGTCAATATGCGCAAGCAACGATTATGTTGACGGTCGAAGGCGGCTTTGGTTGTGGTCGGTGGTGCAGCAGCAGCAGCAGCAGCAGCGTCAGCAGCAACAAGGGCAACAGCAACAGTTGCTTGTATCGCTAACATTGATCGATTGGGCGTAGCCACCGCGGTTCAACTGAGTAATGGCTTCATCACCGTCGGGCATAATTTCCATAATGTCCTTCGCCGTTGCCTACTCGCCGACTACCTTTCGCGAAGCGTTGCGTTGCAATTGCAGCAAACCGATTGCTGGGCACATGTAATTTTGGTTCGAAACGAACATATACACATGTATGCGTGTGCATTTAACCTGTAGGAAAATTGTGCCGATTGCACTTTAATTTAGTTCAGCCTTTGTAATTGAGATTCGCCCAAAACTCTCTTATTGAAGCGACGATCTTTTCAATCTTGTGCCAAAGCGCGTGGTTATCTTTCTATGAGTCTTAGACAAGTGGAAAAAGGTCGAATATTATAGTTTGTTAGGTCATTCCGGATTCCATGAAAAGTACCAAAGCACCCATCCCATTGATACAAATACCCAAGCACCCATCTAAATGTTAGTATGGCATATAAAATCATAGCTAAAATATCATATTTGGATATTGCTTGCGTACCGCTGGCAGACGATTGGTCAGTTGTCTCCGAGCACCTGAAGAGTCAGGACAAACATTTTCGGGCAACGTGTTTCTATGAGTGGTGTAAGCCGAAAATGCAGCGTTCGTTAGAGCAGAGGTACGCGATTAAATTCCGTGTGAAACTCGGTAAATCTGCGACAGAGACGTTTTATATGATCAAGCAAGGCCGGCATCCTAAAACTTCCGCAGCCGCCCTAAAGCCCAGATGTGAACCCCCTGACTTTTTTGTTTCCTTGCCTGGAAAGGCCGATGAAAGGGGATCCAAGCAGCATGCACCTCGACTCTCAAGGCTATTCCGGATAATGCCTTCCGTGACGCCTTCAATGCTTGGAATTCGCGCAGGCAGCGCTGCATCGACGCAGAAGGTGCCTATTTTTAAATAATCGTAACGATTGATCCAATAAAATTTTTTAAATCGGCTCTTTAAGTCCTATTACTTTTCGGACAAGGATTAGTATGTCAAGTTTAAACGTGGTGAAATGAGCACCAAAGACGCTGAACGTAGTAGACGCCCAAGAGAGGTTGTTACCGACTAAATCATAAAACACAAAATAATTTGGAATGCCCGTAAAGTGAAGTTGTTCGAGATAGAAGGAACTCTAAAGATATCAACTGAATGTGTATATCATATCATTAAGGAATATTTGGAAATGAGAAAGGTCTGAGCAAAGTAGGTGCCGCGTGAGCTCACTTGTAACCAAAAACAACGACGAGTTGATGATTCGCAGCAGTAATAAACTCGAGTTTTTGCGTCGATATGTGACAATGGATGAAGCACGACTCCATCATTTCACTTCGAAGTCCGATCGATAGTCATACGATTGAAGTGTACACGATGTTTTCGCTCCAACGCGTGGAAAACGTAACGGTCTGCTGGCAAGGTCAGTATATATTTTGGGATGAGCGTGGAATAATTTTCACTGTATGCATTGAAAAAGGGAAGGACCATCAACAATGACCATTACACACTGTTTGTGGATAGTTTAAAAAGCGAGATCACAGAAAAGCAACCGCATTTGAAGAAAAAAGTGAGATTTCACTAACACAAAGCATTGAGTCATAAGTCAGTAGAAACGATGGCAAAAATTCATGAATTGGGCTACGAATTAGTTCCGCATCTACCTTATTCTCCAGATCCCGCAGCGACTATTTTCTGATCTTAAATCTCAAAAGACTGCTCGCTGCAAAGAAATTTGCGCCGAATGAAGAGTTGATCGCCGAAACTGAGGCCTATTTTAAAACAAAGGACAAATCGTACTACAAGAAGTAATGAAGGGCTAAGTACGGCTAAGTTTCATACTCTTGCAACGTACAAGGATTAAAGCCCGGGGTAATACTTTCAGGTATATAAGGCTTGGGATTTCGGACGAGTATTCACTCGATTTTATTCATTCTAAGAGCAAAAATGCGCCGTTTTTAGAAAAAGATAACTCACTTATTGGCCATTTATATGCAGTATTAAGTCACCCGGAAGCTCGAAAATATTTATATTAGGTATATGGGGGCTAAGAGAAGTATTGGCCCGATTCAAACACATTTTTAATATACAGAAATGGTATTATCAGGCAACCTCAATTGTTATTATCAGGATTTCCTCCAAATTTCAATTATATATTTCACACATTGAGCGATATTTTCGGTAAAGAGTCAGCTATAGGCTCTGGGGTCCATATATTCGGTACCAGGGCTTGAACAGTTTTGATTCCATTTATACAATCTTTAGTCATAAGGTGGCATACTGCAAGCGCAGTTATATGTTTCAGCAAAATTTGAGCTTGAGTAAGTTCTGTTTTCCTTTTGGGTATTATACATAGACGATGCTACACATTTTACAGGTATATATATATATGTATATATAAATCACATATATACATACAAACTATTGCTTTAACTATTGCAACTACAATAAAGTGCGCGTTATGCGTTTGAAGCGTCGCGTCGCGTCGCGCCTTAACGACAACGAGACCGCTGCACATGCACCACCTTCGCCATGCTAACCACACTTGCCGGGCCTCCACTGCTGCAGTCATGCTAATAACTTTAGTCAAGTTTTAACGGCTCTTAAAGGCTGCAGCAACATTGTTGAGTTTATGAATTAAGCCACAAACGGCAGCAGCGCCCATTCCTATGGGCTGCGGGTGCTGTCGTTGGTAGTCTCCAAAGTCAGCTTCCTTTCGTTCTGCAGAATTTGCTCCTTTTGTGCGCATAAAATTCGTCGCTTAAGCGCTTTGGCCACATGCAAATGCAAAGTGAATTATGATTTTTACTGTTTACTTTTATGTGTATGTGTGCGCATGTGCGTGTGTGAGTGACTTTACGCTTGAACTTGCACAAATGCTATTGCCGGCGTGTCATTTCCTAACAATGGACCCGCGGTTTTCTAATGAAGTTATACGCCCGTAATGGCTTTACG
Source organism: Bactrocera neohumeralis (assembly GCF_024586455.1). Taxonomy (NCBI): domain Eukaryota; kingdom Metazoa; phylum Arthropoda; class Insecta; order Diptera; family Tephritidae; genus Bactrocera; species Bactrocera neohumeralis. The sequence goes on from NC_065921.1 coordinate 24,111,144, forward strand.
TGTAATTTGCTTGATTTTCGGTTTCCCATTGACATCACGTGACTTTCGTACACTTGCGCCGGCGAGAGGAAGTGGCCGCCATTGGAAAGGTGTTAAATGTTGATTTTACTGCACAGAAAATTAAAAATTATATGCACCTCTCACAGGATGGGTTGTTTGATTTCCCCTACATTGTAGATTGCAGCAACGAATATTGAAGAAAGTATGCAATTGAGGCAATATGGAGCGTAGGCTGGTAAAATCAATCAATATTAAATTACTTAAATGAGAGTGTTGAATTTATTTCGATAGATTAATATCTATCTAAGCTTCGTTCAATCAGATTCAATATACCAAAAGCCCTTTGGAAGCATTTCCGCTGCTATTTTTTTTTTTAATACTGCTCAACCCTCTGTGTTAGTAAGGCTTCCTCTCTTTGCAGGTACGTCACGACTATTTTCCAAGTGGACACTTTCAAATTTTCCGTTCGCGATAAAAATTTCTGTGGCATTAGTTTGTAGCTGCTATTCATTTTTGCCGCAGAAGGGAATACAATTTTTGGTCCGTCCTAATATCCCTTTACATATGAAATTACCGTTGGCCTTACCTGACGACTCAACTGCATTTTCCGTTCGGACTCGTCGACCCATGAACTGATGCAATGAGTTGATTGCTTGGACAGCTTCTCTTGCTGTCAACTAATGTCTTCATGTTTCTAAACAAATAGAAGTCGGACGAAGCCAAACTGGTAGCATTCGGAGGATGGGACACCAGTATGTAGTACAATTCGACCAATTTGAACGTGTCAACGTAGGAGCTATTAGCCGGTGTATTGTAATGCTGGAAAAACTATTTTTTCTTTGCCAAATGGCACCGTTTTCTTTGCACTTCGGCATCAAATTCGTTCAATAATTCGGAATAATAGAGGCCTCTAATCTTATTCCCCTTCCCTGGAGAATCGACGCAGATCTCTCCTTGAAAAGTCTAAAATAGAAAATGAAGGTGCATCACTTATCAATCTGATAGGATAGTCTTGGTCTTCTTCGGAGCAAGTTCGCTGGTTTCTTCTTTACTGTCTTCAGATTATGCTCCAACAGCGTCAAACACAGCTCTGGAGCGATCTCACGGTTGTATTTGTGTTTTTTGGAATGAGCAAACAGAGAGAGCACACGCGAAAATTGATTTTCGACCACATTGGAACTAGTTAAACCAATTATTAACTGTCGTTCTTGAAGGAGAAGGGCCATCATGTCCTGAATTCGAGTGCTCTTGGGTTTCACTGCGCTATTTCTTTCTCAAAACCTATCAATATTACCCTTTTTCCATTTTTTTAATCTCTAAAGACGTCTAACGGGACCGATCAACCCGAAATTTCGATAGTAGCCGTAGACACTACATTTTCGTTTCTCGATCTTGCGATAGTGGAGCTATCGGTCGATAAAAATTTCAGACCGCCCTCGTGATGTCTGCGTTAACTATTGTAAATAGCCAGCTAAATGATTGTCGTTATCCCCATATCAATTTGAATGGGTTGTTTTGTCTGAAATTCTTTATCTGATTGATTGCTACGTCTTAATTGAAAAATTTTGTATGTTTAAAATCGTGTCTCAGGAGACTTGTAAAGGCTAGAGATTTTTATTTCATAAACCAGGTCGATGGGTTCCAATACTTCCAGGAAAGCAGTTGTCCAGGCGCTATTAATTAGCAAAATGTCACTATTGATCTTCTAGTTTTAAGTCCGTTGGAAGAAGACACCGAAAAATTAGAGAGGATAAACCGTACCTGTAGGTTCGGGATAAAGAATCAAAGATCAACTATTTACTATTCCTCGCGCCGCTTGCACATCAACCAGCTATAGAATCCCAGACAAAAAAACCGCTCAAATCGATATGAGCATGACGACGATCATTAACGCAGAGATCACGAGGACGATCCAAAATCCTTACCTTACCGACACATAGCCCCACTATCGCAAGATCGAAGTATGAGAATGTACTGTAGACGATTACTATCGAAATTTTAGGCGTATCAGTCTCGTAGAACGTGCCCGTTGATTTTCGAAAAAATGTGAAAAGGGATTTGCCAAAAGAAATCGTGCAGCAAAATGAAAGAGTTTTCGAATTCAGGCCCTTCTCCTTCGAGGGCGATTGTCAATATTTGATGAAACGAGTTTCAACGTGGCCGAATTTCGGTTTTTGCTAGAAATATTGGGCTTGAAGTTGATGTCAGTGCTATGGCTGACGCGTTTGTTCACTCCAGACAAGAAATGTATTCATGAGGTCACAACACAACACAGGAGTGCTTGACGCTATTTGAACACAATCCGAAAAAGATTGTACATCGTTAGGTAATGGCACAACCCTGAGTATACAGAATATTTGAAACAGTTGATTCTTACCAGCATACTAGCTCCGTACAAGAGCAAGACTATCCAATCAGCTGCAAAAGTGAAGGCTTTCATTTTCCTTACTAGGACTTTCAGGGCGGGATCTACGTCGATCTCTATTAAGCTGAATTATCGGACTGATTTGACGCTAAAGTGCAGAAAAAACGTCCCGTTTGGAGAAGAAAAAAAGCATTTATCCACCATGACGACGTACCGGGTAATGCCTTAGAGGTTGCCACAGCCTAAAAATCGCTGGCTCAAAACCGGTTTTAGACCTATAGTCTCTTAAGCAAAGATGTTCAGAATGATCCGTAGAAACAAAGTATTTTGCTTGAAAAATTAGCAATTATTTCACAATCAATAATCCAAACAAAGAAGAACCAAAAATAGTAAAAATTGTTTTCAAAGCCAAATGCGTATTTGGAGTGGATAAATAACACTTGACACCTGTCTCAAAGCAGCTTTTGTCATAATGCAAAAATTTATGGGATTTAAATTCAGTGGAGATATGAAATATGGAAAATGTTTTATTATGACTAAATCAAAACCTTCATACTAATTATAAAATCAACCAACTGGTGGATTCACCAACACAAGTAGTATTTGTTGCTCAGCTGAAGTGAATTGTTAAACCCAGAATTCGTAAATCGCATTTTTCACTTTCCATTTAAGCTAGCTACTTTAAGGTAAATTTCGAAATAATTCTTTTGTATTAAAACAGGTACAATAGACTATGATTAATTATTTAAATCTCTCATACCACGTAAATACTTAAAGAAGACACGCTGAAATTATGAATTCTTCAACAGCAACAAGTTGGATTTCGTCAAAATACCAAAGCGTTACCAACCAAACAATCCACCAACCAATTGAGGTGCGTCCAATGGTGTGGTGACCAAACAAATGTTAAGCCCATTAGTTATGTCCGTTATTGAATAGAGAGAGAAGAGGTTTCATGGGTTGTTTGTAATTTGTTTACGCGCCGAGAAGCGCTCATTAACATATGAAAAGCGTTATTGATGACTGTTGTAGGAAATGGTTTGAAAAGTTGAAGAAATAATCGAAATGAGAATGTCAACCAACCGGCATGCGGTGCACAATTGTTCAACGGCGACGCAGAACAACAAAACAAAAAACGGAAGAGACAACTTAAGAATGCATGGAAATATTAAGAATTTTAATGGCTAAGAAATGCAAATCGAAACAGGTTCAAGGGACAAAACTAATCTCTACATATTGGATCTTGAGCATGTGCGCTTGTGGCCGGCGATTTTCTCCGATAATGGCTAACGATGCAAGTGCATTTCTCGACAAGCGTTTTCATTCATAAGTAATCAGACGAAAATTTGAATTTGTAAAATAAGAATATAGAAAGTTGGGAAATATACATATATATTGACAAGGAAAAAAAAAAATTAAATAAAATCGGCAAAAAGTCAGCCATACGCACTAAGGTCCATATATTTGGTGTCTCGGTTGTGAAAAGTTACAGTCCGATTTCGACAATATTTGCGCGTGAGATCAAATACATTTAGGGTTCTATTTGTGAAAAAAGAATTTTCATAGATGGTATGTAATAAAAACTCTATGAAAATTCCATACAGCCTTACTTAAAAAGCCGAATATCTCGAGAAGTATTAATGATAGCGATTTTGACCTCAGACCTTTTTTGTAGAAAATAAAATTTCCTACAAGTTTGTCATGAACATTTTTTCTATAGCTCTTGTCATTTACGAGATATATACAAAAAAATGGGAATTTCGTGGAAAAATCAAGTTTAGAGCCCCGTACTACCTCGCCGGTGTGAGTTACGACTTTGTTGCACTGGGCACTTTTGTAGAATGAACAATTCTGATAAATATGCGTCTAAAGTCAAAGCGATGCCATAAAATACCTCTGCGCTGTAGGAATTTAAAGATAAAAAATCACGATTGTAGTGTATTTTCAATGAAAAATTTTTACATGCCTTGATCCAGTCCTTAATGTTGATATTAAGCGTTCAAATTTTCAGTGATTTTTTAGGGTATTTCCAAGGAAATTTCGTGACGGAATTGAAAAAAAAAAATTAATAGTTCAAAAAAAAAAACACTCTAATAATAGGTTGTCAAAAAAGTCTTGCGGTATTTTCGCTAGTTGGCGCTGAAAGCGCGTAGTTCTAGTTTTATTCGTCGCATCGGGTCATGCTATCCTTTTTGGAAAGCTCATTTCACGCGCTAACACGTGTTTGATTGATTGTCGTTTCTTTTAAGTCGTTCGTGAGTTATAGCGTCGCAAACATGGAGCAAAATAAAGAGAAAATACGACATATTTTACAGTACTACTACGATAAAGGCAAAAACGCATCTCAAGCCGCCAATAAAATTTGTGTAGTTTATGGACCCGATACAGTTTCCATTTCCACCGCACAACGATGGTTTCAACGTTTTCGTTCTGGTGTAGAGGTGGTCGAAGATGCGCCACGCTCCGGAAGGCCTGTCGTCGAAAATTGCGATAAAATCGCTGAATTGGTCAAAAGAGACCGGCATAGTAGCAGCCGTAGCATCGGTCAAGAGCTGGGCATGAGTCATCAAAAATTCATTTCAATTTCAATAAAAAAAAAATCAATAAAAATACCGCAAGACTTTTTTGACAACCCATTATATATGTGTATATTATGTTTTGATATTTTTTCTTGGTACAAACAATTTTTTTCCAGATATTAGGGTTTTTCGCGAATACAATCACGTGTTATTACCGCTCTCTTTCACAAGGTGCTTACTGAAAATATTCGAAAATCATTTGGAAGATCTTAATAAAGATTAAACGAGGAGATTTCTAGACTGTCCTGTTCATGTCTTGTTTTCCATAACGAAAATATTCCTCTTTATTCCAAAAGTATACATATATGTGTTATCCGGGCTACTGTTAAATTTCGCACAACCCATACGAACATTAAAGACGACGAAGGCATCGGAAGTCCAAAAGAGACCTTTGCGACGAAAGCAAAATTATTAAAATTGTGAAGTTGTTTGAGATGACTGATACTCTAAAGAAATCAAAAGATGTGTTGGATGTATCATGCCTTAATATTTGGGTCTATGAAAACTCTCCGCAACGTGGGTACCGTATGAGCATAGATACATTCGACAACAAAGAAAATAAATTAATGATTTTGTGCAGAGGTTGTAGATGTTTAATCGTTATAAACCCCAGTTTTGCTTCGAAATGTGACAATAGTAGAAACAGGGCTCCATTATTTTACTCTGGAATGCACGATATGAATCGTGGAATGCAATAGTCAGCTATACAGTCCAGAGTTAGGCATAAGGCAGTCTTTTAAGTTGCCGGAACACTGCAGTATATTTCAAGCGGAGGTCTTTGCTATTGTGAAAGCTGCCAGGGTTATCATTTACGTAGACAGCCAAGAAGGAATCAAGGCAGTAACCTCGTAACGCACATCGGCCAGAAGTGTCTTGGGGAGCAGGGAAGCTGTGAAAAGTGTTGCCAGAAACAAGCAATTTCACTTCTATTGGATGCCAGTTCACAAAGGCATTGCAGGCAATGAGGTAATGGACGATATTGCCAAGAATGAAGTACGGCTAATACCTGAAAACGTGATCAACATAGGGAAATCCATGCATTGTCTAAACGACGATTTGGACAGAAGCATGGCGAATAAAATCAAAATACGCTAAAACTAGCTACTTGAGTGCAAAGCTGCAAAAGTTAGGGATAAAACGGTAGATCGGAAATACACAAAACTAGCACTAGATAGAAGTGAGCGTAGAAACATGATCGAAATACTAACTGATCATTGTCTGGCAGCACACGCCTGCAGAATGGAGCTGACAGATCGAGAAGACTGCAGAAAATGGAAATGGAAATGGAAAGGAGGATCGATAGTGAACAGAGTCTGTTAAAATTCGCGTCAAGCGCGGGCGTGGGGACGTAAGGATCTCCATGTGTGGTCTCAAGAGATCCTAACCTAACCCCGTCAAAAGTGCAAAAATAATATGGCTTTATATTTTGATAATATAACAATATTGACAAAATTTGCATCCATGGCACGACAAACATTGCAACAAAAGTTAGAAGATCACAACATTAGGTGCATTGGCCACAGAGCTAATGAATGTTAAATGTAATAAATATGAATTCAAAAAGATTCTAGAAAAGTCTTCAATAAAATACAAATTTTAAAAGTAAAAAAAATATACATTGCGACAAAAAAGCACCCGGAAATTAAATTCCCTGGTAAATGATATTTCAAAAATATGTATTTTTTTAAGTTGGTAGGACTGTCCTTGTTTGCAATGTCAAATATCAGCAAAGTGTCAAACCACTTTCTTTACAGCACCTGCTTAGGTCGGTACAACTCGTAGTGCGCGTCGCAATTTTTGCATTGGATGAGAATATAGAACAAAGAATCGTTGCGAATGTTGGAAAAGGCTTACGGTGATTCAGTTTTATCAAAAGCACAAGCTTACGAGTGGTACAAAGCCTTCAAAGAGATCGAGAGAGATCGTTGAAGGCTTGCCTCGTTCTGGACGACCTTCGACCTCTTCAGCTGATGAAAATATTAGAAAGTGAAGAATATGATGCTTAAAAATCGTCAGGCAAGTGTTAGAGAGTTGGGTATGAAACGCGTTCCTGCTCAAAAAAAATACCGCAAACAAATCTCTTTGGACATGGAGAGCATTATAACTGCCCATGAGACATGGGTTTATGAGTTTGGCATACAAACAAGTCAACAATTATCGGAATGCAGGGAAAAAACGAGCCGAAACCAAGAAAACCACGTCAAAGTCGCTCCAAAATCAAGGTGATGTTCATTGTTTTTCATCCATCGATCAACCACCGTATTCACCTGATTTGGCACCGTGTGATATTTTTTGTACCCCACACTGAAATTGCAGCTCCGTGGAACTATTTTTCAGTCGATCGAAGTGATAAGTCAAAATTGGCTGAAGTAGCTAAAGGTCATCCCAAAAAGTGCTTCTGAAAAGTGTTTCGGGGACTGGAAAAACCATTGCCATAAATGTATTACAACCTTTTTCTATGTTTGTGTGAAGTTTGACCTCCATATGTTAATGGGATCGTGTTTCAACGTTGTTTGCAATTCAATAAAATATTTAAAAGAAATCAAATTGTTTTGAAACCTAGATGCAAGTTATCTACAACTTAATCCCGCTGAAATCTGAAATCTATAAATAGTGAAACTGACAACACTCCTAACCAGCCATTAGTCAAAAAAGAAGCCACACAGCCAGCAGTAGCGCAGAAGACACGACGATGTCAGCATTGATAAAATGGCCGCAACGATATCCGCCCTGTCGTCAGTCATCAGCACTTCAACCACCTGTCGCTGGAGAACTTTTGCTGCACCGTGGTTGGTTGGTTGGCTGGCGAAATTGCTCGTACGCGCGCACAAACACACGCGCCTATCTTTCTTTTTACACATAAGTACATAAGATTACATGCGGCCATGCGCGCATTTCTACAAGCGACTGCCTCTGCAGAGTTGGACGCGTCTGTCTGTAAGCTGCTTGTGCCACCAGCATGCGCGTATGCAACTACTTAAGCGCGTTTAAGACGCGAGTGCGCCACCGCGCGTTGCTGCAATTTTTATAATCGCTGCTAGATTCCCACTTTGTCTTCGTCATTTTGCCTTTTCCACTTCACTTGCTTCATGCGCTGCTTTTTTTTCTCTCATTATTCTTATTATTACTTTTATATGCTTCTTCAATAGGCAGCTGGTCGGTTGCTGCTGTTTGCGCGCTGTTTACCGGCTAGCTCCCGACTTGAGTTGACTTGAATTTTCCCTCGCCGTTTTTTCCGTGCTTTTGTTTTCGCGGCGTTCTAGTCAGCTGCCTGCCATCGCCGCGGTTCCTGTTCATAAATGCATAATTAAGCGGCGCGCAGCAACCATGTTTTACAACTACTGACGCGCTGCACTCCATACATATGTATATATGCAGCTGTGGCATGGCAGTGGCAGTGGCGATTTGCGAGCGTGTGCAATTTGTCCATTATGTTATTGTAGTTTTTGCATTTTCCATCGCTGCCAGTGCTTGCGATTGGCTGCCGCCGCGCTCGATATTAGCGCAATTAGCCGCGTTGGACGCGTTGGCCGCGGCCACTTTGTCGCCTTGACAGCGCCAGTCAGCGAAAGAGGTTGTGGTCAACGCCGCCACCGCCGCCATTACCGCCATTACATCAATCCGCCGACTGTGTGATCACTGCAACGTGCGCGCAGCTCTATCATCAGCGCATGCATGTCTGTATGTATGTAAGTATGTGTGCGGAGACCGGTGTAGACAGCGTTATTCACATCATTGTTGGCAGTTATGTTAACGCGAATAACTGTGGTGATTGAGATGAGTGCGTGTGTGTGTGTTTGTTGATTATGGATATGATGTAGCATATGCGCGCTACTCACTTACATATACATACATATGTGTATGCAGGTGCGCGTGCGTGTATTTGTCAGTACTTATGCAATAAACAAGTAATTTTTTTAATACCGTTTACACTCAAGTACAGATGTGCCTACAACGTGCATATGTATGTACTTATGGTATTAAGCGCAATAATGAGATTCTTCCTTCTAGACTTGTCTAAGTGGAGTGCCCGGTTGCGGTATTAAATTGAGCCGCTGCACTGCTCTGAGGGTTTCTCAACTCACACTCGCGTGGAATTTTTTGTAATTTTTATGGCGCTGTCAGTTGTTGCAAAGAAAGTTATTTTTTATGGCTATTTCGTTATAAAAAATTATAGTAATAATCAGCGCGCGCAGAAGGGAAAGAAACAACTGGTCACTCGGCAAGTATATTTTTCCGGCTTTCAATTCGAAATGAAAGCAAGCTTGGTAAAGTAGGTTTACTTTTTTTAAGTACTGTGAAGGAGAAAAAATATGACGCCATTATCGCCAAGTATTATAAATATTGTAGCTGACTCTAGAGGTGAAGTCAGGGTACAGAAAACAAGAATAAACCTTCCTTTGACTATCTTATATCCTTTACAGTTGCTTTTTTATAACATAAAAATGTATTTATTAAAAAAATATTTTTATTTTGAGTTTGAACGTTGACTTTGTATGACAGCTATATCTTATAGTTGTCCGATCTGAACAATTTATTCGAAGATTACAACGCTGCCTTGGAAAATAATCTGTGTCAAATTTCGTGAAGAAATCATGTCAAATGTAAAAGTTTTCCATATGATGAGTTGAGTCTGATCGGCCAGTTTGTACCACAGCTATATGCTATAGTGTTCCAACATCAGCTTTTTGGGCAGAAAAGAATATGTGCGAAATTTCAGATCGACTATACAACCGGACAGACTGACGAACTTGACTAAATCGACTGGGCTCATCACGCTAATCATATAGTATATATAGTACATTGTGAAAAAGTACCCGGAAATGTACTCGCAAATATCACGCGAAATATTAATTATTCATCAATATTTATTTTGTCTTGCCTTCAAAGTAATCTCCACCAGATGTGTAATACACATATGCCAACGATTTTTCCATTCCTCGACACACTTTTCATAAGCACTTTTTGGGCTAGCCTTCCTCTCCTTCAGCGAATTTTGTTTCATCTCTGCGATCGACTGAAAACGGATTCCACGGAGCGGCGATGCCAGTTTCGGAAACAAAAAAAATCACACGGAGTCAAATCTGGTGCATACGGTGGTATTGGTCATTGCGTTTTTGGCTTTAAATGCAGTCACAATCGTGGCTCGATGCGTTGGTGCATTATCATCGTGCAAAATTCATGAATTGTTCTTCCACAATTCCGACCATTTCCATTTCCGCCTCAGTACGTCCAAATAAAACTCCTTATTGACCGTCTGTGCCCCTTGAACAAGTTCATGACGCACCAGACCACGAATATCGAAAAAAACAATCAGCATCAGTTTGATTTTTGCGCAGCTTTGGCTTGGTTTCTTTTATTTCGGCTCGTTTTTCCTCCATTCCGATGATTGTGGGTTCATAAATCCCAATCTCATCGGCAGTTATAATGCTCTCCATGAATGTGGGATCGGAATTCGCATGATCAAGCATGTCCAAAGAAACTTTTTACGATACTCTTTTTAGAAAAAACAATTCAGCTTTATCCGGACGAGTCGAACAAGAACGCGTTTCATATCAGAAATATCCACCAAAATCATTCGAACGGACTCGCGATAGATTTCAAGTTCTCTTGCCATTTCTGTAACACTTGCCTGACGATTTCACTTTTTAATATTTTCATCAGTTGAAGAGGTTGAGGGTCGTCCAGAATGAGGCATGCCTTCAACGATCTCTCGACCGTCTTTGAAGGCTTTGTACCGCTCGAAGGCTTGTGTTTTTGTTAAAACTAAATCACCGTAAACCTTTTCTAACATTCGCAATGGTTCCGCTCACGAAAATTGGTTAGAAATACCAAATTTGAGACAAATTCTTTATTCGATATTTTTATCCATTGTAAAAATCGCAACGCACTGCTAAGGTATACCGACTTAAGTAGCTGCTGTAAAAAACTGGTTAACAGATCGCTCTCATTTTTGGGAATATAATTAAGGACAGTCCTACCAAGTTAGCAGAATATATATTTATTTAATATCAATTACGTGGGCGTTACAAACTGATTAATATACTCAGATCGGGATATACAAATGCGCGCACTGATGATATACCGGGGGCTTCTAATGAGGTGAGGAGCTGGTAGAATAAGAAATGCCTTTTTTTGTGCCAAATGTCGAGAATCAGATTAATAAATAACGTTTAAAAGATTACAATGACTGATCTATAAGACCTGATATGTCTTAGAAAGCATTTGAGAAAAAAATGCCATTTTTTGTAATTTTTACACTTTAGGCTCTTACATCCTGAGAGAGTTGTCAAAGTTCTGGAACTTTTGAGTTTTTGAATATATAAAGTTCCCTAAACTCATACGACTGTGAGAAACATCATCTACAACCTAAACATCGAAAAGAACTTTCATCTACATCACATAGTCAATCTCTTCAATCTTGTGTCGAAAAAGTTAATAAAAAAAAGGGTAAACTGTTTAAATCGTTCACTATTTTGATTTCGACTTGATAGAGAAATATTAGTCATAATAATCATTCTGCTACTGGAAATATATCCATCTTTGAATGAGATCTTGATCGCCTTATTCATGCTTGTATCTCTCCTCAATAGATCAGGTGAAATCTAGACGGCAGTAACAGGAATTCGTCTCAGTACTACAACATTTTGCGTGCTATACTATTTTGGAAAAACTGGGGATGTTCCTTCTGTTATAAGTATAGGCAATCAGTACTTTAAGCATATTCGAATGTTTAACTGCTACTTTTGTTAAAAAAATGGTTCTTGTTTAGTAGAACAAGTGCGTTCTAAACGCAAATAAAATAAGTATTTTCTGCCGTCAGTAGTTGGAGTGTATCCAGAGGCGCGCATTTGGCGACAGAACTGAGTACCAGCGCCAGTGCCTCTCGTGTAGGTTTCCTACAGCTCATTTGCGCTCTTTTTTTAAGTACAGGAATATCTGACCATTGCCCGATGCACGATGAATCTTGGGTAGTGATACTTGTCTCTTTGAGAGCATAAAAAAGGTCACCTTTACTACAGAATCGAATTTTAATATATTAACAGTGGTGGCAAAAGATAAAGGTAGAACGTACCGGGCGTTCTATGACACTGTTCATTCAAATTAATTAAAGCAAGCAAAATTGCCACATTTGGAACGAAGAGCAAGCTGAAGATGTTCAAATAACTGCCATTTCATCTGGATAAAAAGGTTTGGTATGATTTGTGGTTCAAAATAATGCCGGTGAGAGACACACCATCAATGGGGACCGTTATGGCCATGATAACCGACGATTTGATGTCTGAAATTAAAGGTCGTGATCTCGGCGACATTTGGTTTCAACAAGACGGTGCCACTTCTCACCCATCCCATCAATCAATGGATTTATTAGGTGAGCAGATAATTTCACATTTTGGGTCGGTCGATTGGGCACCAAGATCGTGTAATATGACATGTAACGTCTAAAGTCTACGCGGACAATCTGAATTCGATTCAGGGCTTGGGGCAAAACATCACGTGTGTCAATCGCTAGTTACCAATCGAAATACTCGAACAAGTCATCGAAAATTGGACTCAACGGATAGACTATCTGAGACGGAGCCGCTGCCAACATTTGAAAGAGATAATCTTCAAAAACTAAGTTCAAAGAATATTTTCCGAATGTTAAATCAACATCTGTTGACAATCATAACATTAAAATTTTGTAGACAATTTCTTTAAAAAACCGTAGGGAATCTCTCTGAAATAAGAATGTTTTGACAAAAAGTCTTTATAATACTTTGCACCAAATAAGCAACTCAATATTGAAGTATTCTCTCGAGCTGATTCCACGCCCGCCACGATTTCTTTCAATTATTGAGTTAAGCCGTATCGAAGAGCCAACATGGCTTCTTTAATGGCTGAATTTTGTCATTAAATCATATTTTTTCAAATATACTCGTATGCACTTGTTTGCTTAGTCATTCTGCATAATCACTACAAACTACAGTCAGTCAGTCCATCTAACTCAGCTTGTAAGTATGTGTGCGTCTCTGTGCAATCTCTAATCGCGTACAATGTATCTTCTTATTAGGTAATATTTATACACCATGACCAGTATAATGTTAAGCCTTGGCCCGCCAACGGCAAAAGCCCAAATAAAAACCAACAAAAACAGCAGCACAACAGTGGCAAAAGCAACAAGACAATCAAAGTTCAACATCGTTAAGTCACTGGCAGTCCAATCGTTTCGTCGAAAAGAATTCAACCTTCTTACATGCATACAAACATACATACATACATATGTATATATGATATGTACAACTTGGTATGGCTTCTAAATGGACCAATCAGAAGAGTCGTCGCGGTAGTCGGCGCAAATGTTAAGCGCCGGCAAAGAAAAGTAAATAAAGCAAAAGCACACACAGCAAATACAAGAAACGGTGATAAAATCTTGACTGACAAGAGTTGAGTGACTGGACTGACAGCAGCAGAGGCGGCGAGTCAAATTGCCGGCTCCCCATATTTAGAAATATTTTTGGTGACACTGAAATGTGTCTCGTCGGGTGTGTGTGTGTGTGTGTGTGTAATGTATTATTAACCCTTGACAGGTGCGGCTACTTTATTGGCTTATTTTTTTACAACAGAAAACGTTTAACTTCCCGGTTACAGGTCAGTCTGATAAGAATATGAATTTATTTGGATTGGATCACAGGTCAAAGCGGTTGAAAATAAAATACAGATTATAGGCTCAACAGAAAAATAATCAAGCAATGTTATTCTCAGTGGGCCTTTCAATGAACTGTGGGTTTAGAGTTGAAGTCCACGAAATATATTTGTCCATATATTCTCAATTACCAACACTATTAAGACCACTACTTTTTTATGATTAACCCTAGAAAAATATTGTATATAAAAGTCCGCAGGCCGTAGCTTTGAGCACACATTTCTTCACCGAAGAATTTTTGTTTGCTAAATCAAGACCCTCTCACATTTGATCAGTCATTGGATTGACACTCCAACCAACATCTGGATGGAAGCTCTTTTAAAGATATTTATGGATCGCATTAAGTTTTCGTAAGCAAAGCGATCAAATACAGTTTCCTATAACAATCTCCAAGCCATGTGTCCCTTGAGACTATTAGATCAGAAGAAACAACTATCCGACTATGCATAATCATACGGGGAGGCTGAGACGTTCGCAACGTATCTATGTGAGGTCTCTATTTCTCTATATGTTTTGTAATTAGAATCTAACCTTCAAAAAATAGGTGTATAAATTCCACTGCTATCGAACAATTGTTGGACACACATTGTTTTTAAATGTTAGTAAATCAGTTAGGTTAGGTTAAGTTATACTGGCCGGCTATCACGCCATACATAGACTTACTGATCATTAGTAATGACAGATGGAGGTTCAGTTTAGAGATGTGAGATAAAGGTTGTGCGGACCGTAAGGACATCAACGCTTTTGCGAACTGTAAGAGCGACTGGATATAGAATTATGATACTTCATCTAACCTCATCCTTGAACTGCGAAACTCCTAGATATCTAAGACAATTCCTAGATAAGGTTGGGCACAAGCATATTAGGTGTTCCAGCGTCTCTCTCATGTCAACTTCACTGCATTTTTGCTTGTATCGTTATCACTCATGCACATCCGGCTCACATGTGATGCCAGCATGTTGTGACCTACCAAGAGGCCAACAGTCGTCCGGCAGTTCTTTCGAGACTCTGTGAGTAAGAAGCAAGCAAGTTTTTCTAAGGAGCTCTTGCACATGATTTTGACGATCCTGCATGTACTGAAGGCATTTCCTCTCATACTGATCCGTTTTTTAGAATGATGGCGCTGTTGGCAATCTCATCAGCTGTTTCGTTTCCGGAATTCCTATGTGGACTGGAACCCAGTATATTTATATGCGCCGCTTTTTGGCAGCGCCTACATCTAATGCTTCTAAGGACATTATCTGACGTAATGCGATATGAGATTGTTGTTTTAATTGGCCAACTGCCAAGACCTGCCTGCAGTATTCCGGAAGCTTAAAGGATCGCCTAGGTTCCAACTCTGAGCAATAGATTCCGGCTCCCAATCGCATGTTCCTGCGCCATCGTAATCTGGAACCTTCTCTCTCAAATAAAGCGTGTAGGTATGTGGTCTAATTTGTCCACCAGTCCTCGCTTATTGAGGTATACCCGGAGGTGATTGTATAGAATTCGCCTAATGTCGCCAGTTTCACAGCTGATATTTCCGCACAGCTTTCTACTGAATCGACTGGTGGTAGATTGAGTAACCTTCCTGGAGCAGACCTTAGAGTAGTTCTTAGCGCTCCCGTTATGCAACGAACAGCGAGTCATTGTAACCGCTCCATCGATTTACTGTATGAGATTTTGTTTATAACGGACCAGACCAGAGCTCCGTAGAGTAAAATGGACTTGATTATCACTGTGTAGGACCCTTGCACGACATCAAGTGATAGGCCCCTTCCCCCCCTTGCTTCTTCTTACATGCATCACTAATACTTTTCACTATCTTCTCCACATTAAGCTTCCACATAAGTTTGCGGTCCAAAATTACGCTCAGCTACTTGTTGTGCTGCTTGGTTGTTAATTCAACTCCGTTGATGCAAGGGGGTTCCATGGCGGTATTTTGTACCTCCTTGTAAAGGGTACTATATCCGTTTTATCGGTATTTACCTTTAGGTTGGCGAATATCAATCATCGGTGTGGATTCCTATTGTCCATCACATTGCTGATTGTATCTAAGAATTTCCACGTACAAGTATCTTCTTCTTCTTTATTGGGGTAGACACCACTTCCGCGGTTAAAGCCGAGTATACTTTTACAACAGGGCGCCAGTCGTTCTTCCTTTTCGCTGTTTGGCGCGAATTGGAGATTCCAGGTGTAGCCAGCTGCTTCTTCACCTGGTTTTTTGAACAGAATGGAGGTTTTCCTCTGCTTTCCCCGGCGAATACTGCGTCGAATACTCTCCGAGCTGGAGTGTTTTCATCCATTCGGATGAAATGGCCTAGCCAGCGCAGCCCCTGTCTCTTGATTCGCTGAACTATGTCGATGTCGTTGTATATCTCGTACAGCTTAACCTTCCAATAACTGTGGTATTCGCCATTGCTAAAGCGCAAGTATTGCATATATATATTAGCTATTAGTTTGGGTGCTTTACTTCCAAATTTTTCCAAAAGATGATTAGCTACAAGTGATCATAGGAGCGGTGACAATACTCCCCTCTGGGGAGTTTAATAGAACCATGGCAGAGCCCTCAAATCATCTATCGAGCTCATTTTCGTGGAAATCAGAAATTCGAGTTAAGAAGTAAATTTCTGGAATATTACGAAATTATGGTATACGTATTAAAGCATTCAGGAGAAGGACTAAGTGCTGATTTTAAGCATTCCTAACGTTCCCAGACTCTTGATACGAAACACTTGATTAACATTTAGAAAAAAATCCTTGTGAAATTGGTTGAAAATTGCCATCGAAATATAGACACTGCGCCACCTTTTCGATACACGAATTTTATGGTAATGCCTCAAGCCAAAAATTTTCCATTCTAAACCGACCATTTAGATTGTAGCCATTATACAGCAAAACATAAAAAAATTCCGCTAACGTCAGAGGAGTTTAAATTGCCAAAATGGCAAGGTTTCCAAAGAGAAGAAACAAAAGACTACCATAACTTTAAACAGTTTCAAACATAAAAGCGATCATGTTACCAATTTATATAACTAACTTGAAGAAATAAAATTCCGCTTTTGTTTTTCCAACTCAATTTGCTCACCAATGGCATACAAAAATTATTGATTTAAATCAATCGCTTTTGGATAATTTGCTTAATTTGCATTAACTTGTAATTTATATTCACTTAACTCAATAAGTAACACATAACCCGACATTTGGCAGCGGCAAGTGGCCCACAACATTTCGAAAACCCAAAATAAAACATTAACTCGGTGTGGGGTCGCGACTAGTTGGAAGTGTTATTGATCGTGCCATTAAGGCGGGCGAGAACAATGGCAACAAGTTGCGCGGCGTGGCAAGAAATACAAAATCAAAAATAAACTTCAGTAAATTATAATATGTATTAATTATACTTGTATACATATGTATGTGACTGAAAATGTATGTGTATGTATGTGTGAAGAAAGCGCATGGAAAAATATGGCGAACGTTACTGCTATGTCTGTAGTCTGTAACCGGCTTAATGTATGCGCTTCATTTATGAAATGCATATGAGCGCGTTCATAATTGCCAAAATGATGATTTGTTGTACTATTTAGAAATGATTATAGTCAAAAGGCGGTCGCGCAAAGACATTTAAATGAAAAGACTTAATAATGCCGCGTGTTGAATAGGAATGTAGAAAAGCAGAGGCGTATGAAGTGTCGTTGAGAAGAAAAGGAGAAAAATGTATACAGTTCTATTTAAACTGCGAAGTACAGTTAATACCTTCAACAAAAGGCAAATGGAACACAAAAAAAAAAGAGTTGAAATCGATAACTCTGAATTTGAGTCGGAATTATTAAAATGTGGCTGGAACAATGAGATTGTCATATATTCAAAGTTGAAGGAAAGATTTTGTGGCAAACGTTGACAGCACACATTTTCTAAGTGTATAAAGTAAAAATGTTTAAATGGCTTTCACCAGAGGAACCATATAAAAAATCATATCAAACAAATTCTTTACTAGTACTTTCTAAGATTTCCAAAGCTACCGACAAAAAAATAAAAAAAAAAAAAAAAAAAAAAAAAAAATGCAAATAAATTCTACAGAAAAGCTCTTATAATGGATAAAAAATATCGAACAAAAAATTTTTCGAAAATTTTGTATTTCTAACCAAATTTCGTGTGCGGAATAGTTGCAAATGTTGAAAAAGACCTACAGTGATTCAGTTTTATCAAAAACTCAAGCCTGCGAGTGGTACAAAGCCATCAAAGACGGTCGATAGATCGTTGAAGACATGCCTCGTTCTGGACGACCTTCGACCTATTCAACTGAAGAAAATATTAAAAAGGTGAAGAAAATGAGCTTGAAAATCGTCAAGGAAGTGTTAGAGAGGTGATCAGAGAGCTAGACATCTCTCGCGAGTCCGTTCGAATGATTCTGGTTAAAATTTTGGGTAAGAAACGCAGTCCTGCTCGACTCGTCCCTATAAAGCTGAATTATTTTTCAAACAGAGTACGATTGTGATCGAATTTAAAGCCAAAAACGCAATGAATACCATCGATCAATTACCGTATTCAGTAATTTCGGCTCTGTGTGATTTGTTCTTGTTCACCAAACTGAAATAACCGCGCCGTGGAAGCCGTTTTCAGTCGATCGAAAAGAGAAACAAAATTTGGTGAAGGAGCTGATGGCCAACCCAAAAAATGCTTATGAAAAGTGTGTCGAGGAATGAAAAAATCGTTGGCATATGTGTAGGTATTACTTTGAAGGCAAGACAAAATAAATATTGATGAATAATTAAATATTTCGCGTGTTATTTACAATTTCCGGGTACTTTTTTGTCATAATGTATAAGTATAATTAACAGGATCCAATAAGTGCCTTTAAAATAGAAAAAAATTACGTCATTTTAAAGGGAGATTGATGAGTCTAACAAACAAATGCATTCGCTTTTTTGTTGCTTTCGCAGTTACAAGCAGAGCCAAAAACATAACGAAACCGGAACTTACGAATTGAAGACGGCTTAGGATCGTTTTCTCAATGTCTGGTTAGCAACCAACTGTGTGTTAAGGTTCTGGTTTACTTAACCAAAACTTCTTTTTTCGGTGTAATCAGAACTTATGGTTGCTAACCAGTCAAAGAGAAAATTGTAAAATTAATTAACACCTCTGAAAAAACTTTGAACCTTCTTTTACTTTTTAGGCGTTAGCTCTAGTAAAACGATATTAAATATTTTTTCAAAAGTTGGCAATCTGCATCACGTGTTGTATAAGTGTAAGAGCCAGTCATGCGCAATTTTCGTTTCGTCGATTCCGTTTCTGTAACCTTAGTTTAAAAAATCACCACACTCTGGAAGATATCATTAATATAATAGAAATCGTCAAGTCCGACTATCATGTAAGCACTGTTTTGATTGTCCAGGCTCAAAACCTTGCACAAAATGTTTGCTAGATAAAAAAGAAACTTGATATGGAATTTCTAGCTGTGAATCGCTGCTGAATCGGAACAAAGTTGATCCATTTCTGGTGATGAAAAATGGGCACTTATGATAACGTCAAGCAAAAACGAAATCGGGATAACCTGTTGGCAAAACCAGAATTGTCTTTCAGGAAGGTATTTTTATTCGTCTGTTTGGATTGCCAGATAATCATCCGCTATGAGTAGCTAGCTTGCGGCTAAACTTTTAATTCGCAACCCTACGGTCAATAATTGGACCGTCTGCCAACAGTAGGTCACAAAGATAATGGAATTCTTAAATACTGCGGAAGTCAAGGTATGAATTGAACAACATGCAAAGTCCACCAGGGAAATCAACCGTTGAAAAGTGGTCTGCTAAGTTTAAACGTGGTTAAAAGAATGAATGCAGTGGACGCGCAAAAAAAATAGTTACCGACGAAACTTCAAAAAAGTCCACAAATTAATTTTGGATGACCGTAAAATTAAGTTGATTGAGGTAGCAGGAACTCTTAAAAATATCAACTAAATGTGTAAATCATATCATTCCCGATTATTTGGGTATGAGAAACGTCTGAACAAAGTGGGTGCCGCGCGAGACAACTTTTGACCTAAAACAACCGCGAGTTGATAGTAGACGTAGCAGTGTCTGGAGATTTACAAGCGTAATAAACCCGAGTTTTTGCGTCGATATGTGACAATGAATGAAACATGGCTCAATCAGTTCACTCCGAAGTCCAATCGACAGTTATCCTAGGGTACTGCACACGACGAACCCGCTGTAAAGCGTGGAAAATCGCAACAGTCGGCTGGCAAGATTATGGCATGTGTATTTTGGGATGCGCATGGAATATTTTTTATTGAATGCACTGAAAATGGAAAGATCGTCACCCGCGGCTATTAGCGTTGTTGGACAGTTTGAAAACCCAGAAAGACGTCCGCATTTGAAAAAAAGGAAAGTGCGGTTTTACCAAGGCAATGCATCGTATTACAAATCAGTGAGAACAATGGCAGAAATTCATGAATTCGACCTAGAATTGCTTCCGCATCTACCGTATTCTTCAGATCTGGCTCTCAATAACTCTTGCTGTACTGAAATCACAAAATAATGCTCGCTGGGAAGAAATTTTCGTCGAATGAAGAGGTAGTCGCCGAAACTGGGGCTTATTTTGGAGCAAAGAACAAATCGTACTACAAAAATGGTATGGAAAAGTTGGAGGGTCGCTATAATCAGTGTATTGCCCTTGTTGTATAAAAAAAAAAAAAAACAAAAACAATTTTGCCAATAAAATATGTTTTACTATGGTAGACCGGAGACTTTTCAATTGTCCTGTTATATTCTCAGTTTAAGTGAATGTTTTGCATTATTACAAACTTCTTTCGGGCTTTGGTTTACATTGATTCAAATGTAAAATAAATATTAAGATGTGTATAGTATATATCTAAATAGTATACATATATATGGTATTCTTAGCGGCATTAAGTTTTACAAGTTGGTCTTACTAGTTTTTCTTTTATATATTTTTCAGATTTGAAGAGCGCATTACCTTGAATACAAATACGAAAGCTGTCGAGGCAGCAAAACTAAACTAAGCCAAGAGAGTAGTTAGCCCATAATACAACAATATTGAGATTTATTAAATGAAATATATCCATTGGGAAAGCAGAAGATCATGGACGGTAGCGATCACATCGCTCTACATATTCAAGGTCAGTTGTAGTTATGAGAAAATAAAAATTTCTTAGAAATGCGAAACTATAAAGAATTCAACAGAAAATTGGTGATGCTATTGTAATTAGTCTACGTTTAGACTTTTAAGTGAAAATAAAATTAGTAAATTTAACAGTGGACCATTGTAAGAAAAATGCAGAGTAGAGTGGTGACGTAAGCCAGCACTATGGTACCAACAAACAAAAAATATGGGATTTTATTGCCTCAATAATTCCTCGCTTAACAAATCGCTTTATAGTACAAATTAAGCGAACACTCGTGTTCAAGTGTCACTCTTATCTATTAATTTAGATTCATTTCACAAATAAAATTAAAAAAAAAATTATAATTAAAAAAAATTATTTTAAAATCATCTCTGGATAACAGTGAAAAAGAGCAGCATAGCGAGCTAAAGGAATACACCATTATATGATGCCAAAATACAGAGAGCCAATATGTTACATCTATAATGATACTATGAAAGAGTATAGTCTCTAAGATTTTTTCCCATAACTTTTATAAAAAAAAAATACTTTATAATAATTTTTGTAAGTATTTATTTTATTTTCGCTGTATATTTAGATTAATATTTAAATAAATTAACATACATATACAAATCGCACTTAAATATTATATCACAATTTTTTAGACATTATCTGGTCTATATAGTATATGTATTTTTATTTAGAAGGAAAATCTTATGATTAGACTTTATTTTTTATAAACTAATTTGCTCACAAAATCACACGTAAAACATTTTTATTTGCCTTACAAAAATCGACTTACAACCGTTACTACTTAACGCTAGAAACTAGTGGCTTTGTGACTTGAATACATACATATGTACATAGTAAAATATATAAGAATATATATGAAATATTATTAATTTAGGTTTATGAGCTGATTTTTTTCGGTAGTTGTAGTAGTAAAATAAAAATAATTAAGCAAATTTGGATTTGGATAAAAGTAATGCGAAAAATCGTCAGTAGGCATGGAACTTTACTAAATTTAACTGAAATGGTTGCTGACTTGGATAAGCTGCATTGTTTGAAATCTTAGCTAGGGTTTAACTGAGGGTTATGGTTAGAAATTTAATTTTTTTTTGTAACTTTGAGCAAGCTGAAGCTTAGCTTGAATTTAGTGCCATTCCAAAAATGTTTAAATAAAATCAAAAAAAAATTGTAAATAAAAAAATTTAAATAAAAAAAATTGTGAAAAATAAATTCCTTTCAATGTGATGGAGATAAGAACATGGCTATTATAATAATGACACAAATAATTATTGTTTTGAGATTTTTTGCAGAAAAATAAATATAAATTATTGTACTGACTTCTTAGCACCAATCAGTGATATATAATTGGATTTTATCTAATAAATCTAGTAGATAGAAGTTTTAAAAAGACTTCAGTAGTTTTAAGAACAGTCTTTCTATTTCAAAAATAGCACAGCTTTCTTTGAAATCTGCCTTTATCTATCAAGATGCGATACTTCTTCGAAGAAATATTAATAATTCGGAATTGGAAATATCAATCCGAAGCTAGTTTGGTAGGTGCGTTTGTGTTTAAGAACATTTAATCAAGATATATATTATATCAAAAATATATATATATGGCTAGTGGCGACATACACCCGCAGTATGGGGCTGACAGATCAAGAAGACTGCAGGAAATGTCTAGAGCAAGGCACCAGAGAAACAGTTGTCATCTCTTGTGCACTTTTCCCGCATTGGCAAGACTACGCTGCAAGCATCGGGGGTCTCCACGGTTTGATACACTGGAGAAGGTATCGATAGTGAGGCCACAGAGTCTGTTAAAATTCCCGTAAACTCCTCATAGTAACTGAACTCGAACCTGGCATCGCAAAGGGCCGAAACTGGTCTATGCGTGGCTTATTGGCCACCAGATTAACTTAACCTAATATATATTATTTAAGTATTATATAACTCTTTTGAAGAAAATACGAACTTCAAGCATGTCACAAGCCTTTTAGTTTAGTTGAAAAGTTTTTCAAAGAAGAAGAACTTAAAACTTTTCGAAATCACCATTTTGTGGAAAAAAACAAGAGATAGATTTTAAAATATATATCTAAAGTAATTTCACCACAACTAGGGAAAGATGCGCTGCGGCAAATCTAACTGCAACGCAATCGACATTTATGTACATATGTATAAATAATTTAACTTGTATCAGTCAGATTTACATACAAACATATACATTTTGTGATGCTTTTGGTAAGGACTTTCAACTTTCAAGACATTACAGTTACACTAATACACATTAATAAGCTTAAAGCTATGACTTTACAGTGACTTGTTCGGAGCGCCTCAATTACTTAATGCCCTACAATTACGCATACAAATAACTAGCAATATAATATAAATATTAAAACTTCTAGCCCTAACTAATTTAGAATACATTTTTACATTGAGCACCGCAAACGTTTCTCTTGGGCTTTCACAAAGGCTACAACACCATCGTGGCTAAGTTACTAGCTATTACTGATCATTTGCTTGCACTTATCCACCTGTCCTAGCACCCGATCAATGCGATCGTTTAGTATTTTTATTGATTTGTCCGGTAACGTCGGCAGCACATCGCGTACCTCAGCGTTCGCCGTTTGTTCGAAAACCTCGCGCAGTTTACGACCCGCACCAGCATCGCGCAACAGTCGCAAAGCGCGTATGGTGGGCTCACGAAAAACGCACAAGTTATTCAGCAAGAGTCCGTGGTAAGCCTCGTATTTCTTGAGCAATCGATAACCATGCAGCAAGCCGGATTCGTTGTCGAGGAAGATCAGTAACTGCGAGTTGGACTGACGTGCTAGATTATGCGCCGGTGCGGCCATAATTTCAGCGTTCCATTGGAAGTTGTAGAGATTGTTGACGACACGATCGAGATTCGCAATCAAATAGTCGAACACTATCAAGTCCGACCATTGAGCGAGTTCAACTAGGCGCTCAAGCGCCAACGAGTTTGGTGTAATGGATATGTTAATGGAAGCATCTTGGGAGTGAGCATCTTGGTTTAATGCATTATCGGTAGCCTCCGCGCTAACAGATGTGTCAGCCGTCGTCGTCGTCAGCGTTGATGTTATATTCCATACATCTTGCTTGTTGAGATGACGATCGATCGGTTGGAAGGGTTGTGGTATGCCGGCCGGTTCGAGATTTGGCAGCCAACGCGTCAACACCACCGGGCGTTGCTGCTTCCATTGCGCTTGCATTATGTCATGCACAACGGTCGCCCATTTGTCCGATTCCACATTCACCGTGAGCACGGCGCTGGGTGCGAGATTTGTCATATTCAATAGGCGTCCCAAGTAAAAGGAGAAAAGTTCACCTTGTATTTGATCAGTGTTTTGACGATAGCGCGCACAGGCGCGTGTGCCATCACGGAAGGTGAGCAACCGATTTTGCATGCGACCGCAGCCCTGCTCCAGTCTTTGCACCGCCGTTTCGGACCCAACATAGGCATTCCAATCACGTGTGTCCTGTGCGCTGAAACCTTGTGGCAGCGCGCGCTCTACCAGCTCACCCCAGTAGATGTTGGATTTTATGATGCCCGGTGCGGTCGGTGTTGCCGACTGGTGTTTCTTCTGTGCATTCGGTCGTTGCAGTATATTCTTCGTCATGATGTTGTTTTCTAAATTTTGTTGCTGCGACCAAGTTGGTGCGCCGAAGTCGTGCAGCATTTTCGAAGTACGCTCCGCTGTCGGTCGCGCTAGTGGTGCATCCGCCGTGCGCTGTACACGCGCATCGCGTCTATCGTCAGCATGATGCGCGCCATCGCTCAAAATTTCCTCCACACCAATCCTGCCTTCGTGTTCGCTAATGAAGGCGACGCTAAAGGGGCTATGTGGCGCCTCCTTCAGGTTGCCTCTGTGCGTCGCCGCTGTTGTGCGATTAAAGGGTGTCGCTAATTTGACTTCATCGTTAGGCAGCGGTTCCCAATCCGAAGCAGTTAATCCGAGCGGTATGTGTTGACCCAATATAGCTGCAGGCGGCGCGGGCTCCGTTGATAAGTTTGAAAATACATTACTCAAATCCACCATAGGCACGAAGATGCCGAGGAATAGACCGCAAATGAATGCCGCCAAAATGCAAAGTAAGCAAGTTTGGCGCTGAAACCAACGACGTCGTCCGAGCGGCAGCAGTGATAAGGTGGACGCTAAGGCATCACTACCGCCATAACGGTAGTGCGGCATGTCGCTTAAGTCACTTAGCGTTGCTGTAATTGTATTGATTGAGTCGTGTGGTATATTAATGTCGAGCGGAGCTTTCTTCTGCGGCGTTGCGTATAAATGCGTGTTACGGCATGCGCTATCGTTTTGGCAAGTTCGTTTAGTCGACTTTGCATGCATTTGTGTTGCGATTTGGTAATTGTCGTGCATGTTTTCAGTTTTTTAAATTGTTAAAGTTGTTTGTAAGCTTAAAGCTTCATGAGGTGAAAGCACTAAAAGCACTTAGATGAAAGTTCTAACAGCTTTTCTATGAAAGTTGGCACACTTAACAGTATTTTTATGTTTACTTTGTGGCTGTAGCCATATTATAGTTGCTTGCGAGCTTACAGCTTTAAGGGGGGAAATTCTAATAGCACTTTTATGAAAGTACGCACACTTAATCGCATTTTTATGTTTACTTTGTGTCTATAGCCATAATGCTTGGTGACACTTGTTTTGCAAAGCTTTCACTCACAAAATTTTTGTAATTCGTGACAGGTGTTCGTTCGTGAGCTTTCACTCACAAAATTTTTTAAAAATGATTTCACGTTATTTTTGACTGTGGAGCTTTCATGCGCGACAGGTGTACGTTTCCTTTGATGAAAGCTCTAACACATAATATTGTTTTAGTGTCAACGCTTGTAGTAAACAGTCTTTTACGATGTTCAAGCTCACTTATAGCGCTTTTGGAGAAACATAAGCTTTTATGGCATTTTTTTTTTAATTTGTAATGAATTTTTTTTTAGTTTTCGCTGAAACTGCTTTATAACTTTCTTCTGTAAATTACACTTTCTTGTTTGTAGCTTACGAAGTCAAAAATCATATTTTCATAGCGCGCTCGTAACAATTTTTATTTGAGTTTGGCTTTCCAATAAGAAATTCCACTTTTGCCGTCGGTGAGCGGAGTCGGAGTTCGCACAATAAATTCGCTAACGCCAATCGTTTTGCTCAAACATCAATTTTAATGTCGAAATGTCGATGATTGTAAATCCTTTTTAGTGTTTTTTGGGGTTTTTGGCGACACTTTCTTTTTGCTTTTTTCTTTTTTCACATTCCTTTCATATAAAAAGCACATTTAGCGCCGCAAGCAATGAATGTTTGTGCAATTTTGCTGACAATCAAATCGAAATTGCATAAAAATGTGTTCAATAAATTTGTTTTTCATTGCCTACATTCACTAAATGGTGATAAAACGAGCAAAAAACAAACGGTGAACGGCGCCGACACCGTTACATATGCGCTTTTCGAACAGTTTGTGGGCAACAATAATAATTTTCGTGACGATATATTTTCGTTTTGCAAAAAGTACTTCAGATAATATCGGCCAGCAAACACTCAGTGTAGCGCAAAATGATTGTTTGTGTTATAACACGGAATTATTGTGCAATATTTTTTATAAAAACTTCATGTTTTTGCCAGCGCTAATATAAAGCACATTGTAAGAAACACAATTGACTGAGTTTTCTAGCATTTTTTATAATTTAAAGTTAATGATATATATTCTTTAAATAGCACCGCACAAAAAATTCATCCGTTAGGGGCACCGCACGCAACGAAATTCAACAGGAGACTGGCTAGAAAACGCTCACAACACCACATTAAAGCAGGCTGGGCGCCACAGCACACAGCACACACAGAGCGAGCCAGCCGGCCAGCAAGCGCTCAGCGCACTCGCGCGCTCATCTCAATCTCAACTCAGTCAGTCGGACGAAATGTGACTCACAAACACCAGCAGAGACCACCTGAGCGGCGGCGGCGGCAAAGCACCTGAAGTACCACTGCGACGACTTCCAGGTAGGACATTGTGCGCCGTGATGCTCAATGCGCTGGGGACAATTGCAAATATTTGCTGTGCGTTGACATAGACGCGCGCGCTCGTGTGTCTGTGCGTGTGCACGTTCGTGGAGTTCGTGCGGGGCATGCAACATGCGCCACTGTTTACACGCACACACACAGCGCAGTGCTGCGCGCACTCTTAACTTAGGTCAACGGAGAGCAGCGCGCTCACCATAGTGATGTTGGTGTTGCTGTTGTTGTTGAGTGGTTGCTGGCGTTGAGCGTTGTTTGATCTTCGCTCGTCGCTGCTACAATTAAGAATGTGTGAAAAAGAGCATAAACGTCCGTAAATATTAACTAATTGCTCTTGTTTTAGCCCCTACAATGTTGTTAGCTTAAAGTTTTTGTTTTTTCTTCTTTTTGTTTGCATATTTTTAGTTAGTTCGGGCAGGCAGGCAGCGCGCATTAAAAAGTTCCCAAACTTAATTAAGCTGTTGCATGCGGTGGTATTCATTCTTAAGTTTTGATTTCGTAGCGTTGTAGTTTATATTTTATGTATTTAAATTATGTGTTTAAATGTAGATTGGTCGATAGGGTAGGCAGTTGTAATAAATTTGAAGTTTTTACTGCGAGTTTGTGTCTTAAGTCTTTTGTTTGTATTTATCGTTGCGGCTGATAAACTCATGTAAGTGTCGTTTATTTGAGTAAAGTTGTTTGTGTGTGTGCGTAGTTTTGATAAATATTGTATTTTTACATGTTTTTTCAATCAAATTTGTTTAAGTTTTCTGATTCGCTTTCGATTTGCTGTTGTGAGGCGTGACTGATGAATTAGGTATTAGTGATTTTTTTCTTTTTAATTTTTCCAAACACTTTCTTTTTCATTTAGAGATATATGTGTATATTATATATTTTTTTAAACTTATATTTTTATTTAAAAATCACTTCAGTTCACTATACGTTTTTGAAGTACGTAATACACTGATTTAATATTTGAAAGAGATAATCTTCAAAAAATAAATAAAGATGTTCTTCGAATGATAATAAACATTCCCCATTAATTTTGAAGTTTCTGTGTTTTTTTCTTAAAAAAAAGTAGGGAACCTCGAAATGGATCACCCCTTTTTTTGTTGTTTTTAGAAAAATGCAGAAAATTGCTGACTGAAAGCTGTGCTTCAATGATTAAATGAAGGGCTCGCATATCGGCAAGTTGAAAATTCAGCCGAAATTTCGTTTGGGTCTGTGAAAAATATTGGAAATTATCATGAAAAATCAGTACCAAAACATCGATCTGGTCGACAATCCGTTTTAAATAACCACGATAGACGAAAGTCTGATGACTTCGGAAGCAGTAAAATCAGGTATTGAGGTTCAAACAGAACTGGAAAGGACTTACAGACAAGAAACTTCTCGCATGACTGTACAGCGCAAGTTGAAAAAACAAGAGTTTAAACCAGGCGCAAAATTCCAACATCATCAAAGTCATCAAGAACTACGTCTAAAATTTGCTAAAGCGCACCAAAACTGGGCTCCAGAATAATGGGCGAATGTATTTTGGACAGACGAAAGCAAGATTAACCTTTACGGGTCAGACGAAATGCATTATGTTTGGAAGAAGTCATCAAAGACTATTACCAGACGCGATGTCATCCCAATACTCAAATTTGGAGGCGGTAAAGTCCTTTTTTGGGGTGGCTTTTGCAAAAGTGGTGCTGGGGACCTAGTTTTAATCGAGGGAAATGTGAATGCGAATATGTTCTATATGGACATATTAAGGCAAGCGTATTTTTCTTCGTTGGAGAAATTAGAAATTGGGTCTGAACAGTAGCAAAATCGTTCTGATGCAAGACAACGACCTCAAGCACAAAGCTAAGAAGACTATAGAGTATCTTAGAAGTCAACGAATTGAAACTTTGGAATGGCCCCCGATATTAATCCTATCGATAATCTGTGGTTTGTTTAAAAAAAGGGTACACAATTATACCAGTCCACCGGAAACAAAGGACGAATTATTTGCTAGATGTGTAGAAGTATGGAACTCCATCTCCACTGAAAAAGTGAATATGCAGTCAATAGCGTTCCCAAGCGGATTGAAGTCGTGATTGCGGCCAAAGGAGGCTAAAATAAATATTAAAGCGGTAAAAAATTACATTGTATCAAAATTTAGTAAAAAGTGACGTACAAAAAATTTATATTTTCTTATTAGAAAAATATAATTCTCACAAAAAAACAAATTTCTCTAACTCAATGACTTGAAAGAAATCAACATATTTTTCCGATTTTAACTTTTTCCGTAAATTCCAGTACACTATTTTTCTTTTTTATTGGCGTATATCTTAGAACTATTGATGGTACATATAAAAGTGCAGGATGGAGCCATGTGTCGAAGTTCAGGCAAGTGAGGAAAGTTCTTTGAGTGCCAATCACTTGGGAGTGGCCAGAAACTATTCTTCTATATGTGGCTCAAGCAGCTCACGACTTCTTCTGGGTAGCCAAAAAATATCCGTTTGATGGTGAACTAAAGTGAGAAGGCGAAACATCAGTCTCCAGGGTTGTGCGCTGAGTTTGGGACTCGCCATGTAAAAAAGCACCCCCAATGAAAATAAAATGCCAGTTTATTGGCTTCGTCAAATATGGTCTTCATAAAATTATAAAGCAATATGCTAAAGGAGAGTTTATTGAATCCTCAAACAAAGGCATATGGTCAAACTTTTTTGAGTCAGCAAAATGTTTGAAATTTTTATAATTCGTGGAAAAAGTGGCCAATGCATTGCCATAGTAATAAATAGCTTTTAGTTAAGCCGTCGTATGTTTCGTATAGTGAAGTAAGTAGAAATTTGAGAAAAATTAATTTCATATTTACTTAGTTCACGAGCTTAAAAAGAATTAAAAATTTTATGAGTATATGAGTATTATTTAAAATCTTAAAAAATGCTAAAATTGCAAAATGTAAAGGAGTGTTCAGTAATCCAGTTTATTTTATGTACAAAGACAATGTTTTCAGTAAGAACGGTGAGCTTTTAATAAAAAAAAAATAAAATCCTTTTACATCAAAGACCCTTTTATCAATACAGCAAGACAATACAGTGGAATTAAATGAGAGGTGGGCATCTAAGAAATAGTTTTAAATGGCGAGCTCAATGAATTAAATGTCTCAGTAATATAAAACTAGAAAGCAATACTAACACACTCATTCATATTGAAAAATCAGTTATTTTCTCAAAAATTGATTATGGATCCCGCATATTTAGTAAAACTTCAAAAGGAAATTGGGCAACCATTACGTCCGTATACCACACAGCAGCGCGACTGGCAATTGGTGCTTTCCGGACTACTCCAATCGTAAAAATATTAGCCAAAGCAGGATTACCTACCTTAGGAAACAGGTTACTTTTCATCACAAAAAGCATGACTACTAAATTGGCCTATGGAGAAAGATCATCTATCAAAGCTGCCCTAAAAAATAGATTAAACAGAAAGCGCAAGACACATAAATTCGAGCCTTACAACAGCTAATTGACGCGGCAAAAGAAATGGATGTTCCTGTTACCATCCCAGCAATGCCCCGCCTTCGCGCTCTTCTCTGAAATCTTAACCATTCTTGCGTTATTTCGGACTTGATCAGATATAAAAAAGAAAACACACCGTCTAACGTTTATTTACAACTCTTTTTTTGAAAATTTTAAGCAAACACACTAATTGGGAAACTCTCTAAACTGATGGTTGAAAGCACAATAATATCGCCAGATAGCACAAAAGACTAGAGACAAGTATATAAACTTCAGTGGCTCCTTATCATCACTCAAAGCTATCTTTAACGTTAATTTTTCTGAGCAAACGATTTGCCAAATCAGAGATATACTTAGGCCCAATGTAGGAAAAATTAAACTTTCATGGATTCCCAATCATATCGGCATAGAAGGGAATACTCTAGCAAACGCCGAAGTAAAACTAGCAACTACATACATCTCACTTAAAACTTATAAATAGCATTAACAAAAATAACATCAGAAATGTAGGCAAAAAATTGTATCGTGAAGCCGAAAAAGAATGCTGGGCCAGATATTCGCACAACTGCAAAAACATAAATCACTACCGATGTCCTCCAATCTTTCCTACAACTATAACCAGGAGACAGTGCATTATATATACTCGCTTTCGACTTGGTCACACCAGACTAACATACAAACATTTATTGGGAAAAGACTCAACAGCCAGTCTGCGCATATCGCAGCTTGGAGAATCTCACAATTAAACATATAATAGAAAATTGTCAATCATTAGAATACGTTCGACTAGAACTAAAAAACCTTAACAGATTTTGTAAAATTTATCTGTGAACTAAATATCTATTTTGAAGTGTGATAATGTAATACTATATTTAGTTTAGTAGATTAATAATAATAATAATCAAATAATTTTTAACTAATAATTTTCCGCTGAAGTGCTTTGATGCAACCCTGTACCGGAGTTTATTTTAATCCGAGTATAAATAAACAAATACATAACATGTCCAAGAATAACACGCCAACTCTCAAACGATAAATGTCATTTGACTCATTTGAACACTTGTTGTGCTTGCTGACTGTTGCTATAACAACAAAAACAAAGCAAATCAAATCAAAAGATAGCAAACTTGACATTTGCTTAAAAATATACAAACAAAAGCATGAAGCAAAAGTATATTTTGTTTACAAACAACAGCAACGTGTCAAACAAATGTGAAATTTTCATTTCAATCGCATAAAAGTCACAGAAAACACGGAATTTTTTTTACGCTACGAAAATTTCAAATTTCAGAAATATGTGTCGAGATACTTCTAACGCTTAAATTGTAGTAAAAAATTCATAAATAATTTGATATTTCATCAATGAGTCACAAAGTTTTGCAACGCCAACCGACCAGCGACAAACAACGACAGATATTCGTGAATAGCGGCGCGTGTGTGTGGTGAAGTTCGCATTACGAAGCTGAAAATCGATTTGAGTGTGAAATAGAGAATTAAAAATTATATGACAGTGAGCGGTATACTTGTATATACAACTGATATACAACTGAAGAAACGAAAATCTACATAAGAGCAACGTAACGACAAATATTTTTGTAGAATCTCAGAAGCAATAAAAAATGGCCGTTTTCAAATTCGACATACGCAGCCTATTTCCACAGCCCATTGTGAAGGTCGACTCCAGCCTGTTGCCGCACACGTTTCACGGCAATCGGCGGCAAGCGCTCGAGGCCACCGCCAAAATGTCAGCCATTATCGATCATTTGGGCCAGCTGTCGGCCATCGCGCAGAAACTGAACATACCGATTACAACGGCGCAGAAATTACGTAAGTCGGACAATCAAATTGTCTACCTGATGGCCGATTTGGCTGAACTTAATAGTGGGCGTGGCGATGAAGTTGTCGGCTTGCTTAAGATCGGCATGAAAGATTTGTATCTCTTCGATGAGCTCGGTCAATCGCGTAAGGTGGACAATGCGCCCTGCATACTGGATTTCTATGTGCACGATAAGCGTCAACGCAGCGGCTTGGGTAAGAAACTTTTCCAAACCATGTTAAGCGAAGAGAAATGGGAGCCGGTCAAGTGTTCGGTGGATCGTCCGTCGGAGAAACTTTTGGGTTTCTTAAAGAAACACTACGGTCTGGAGCACGTCATACCGCAAGCCAATCATTTTGTGCTCTACGACGGTTTCTTCGAGCATGACAAAGCCAATGGGCAGCCGCGTGAAATGACGCGCTCGCGTAGAATGCTTATGGCCAATAGATATCTATAGAGTTTCGACTTCAAACTAACCTCAACTAACCGTACTTTAACAATTTATACAAAATATATTATATATTTTATTGACGTTTATATTTTTATTCAATGGTCTTAATATAGCACATATAGCGTTTCTATATCATATACGTAAACAGAAAAATATATATTTTGTTACTCAAGATTTTTGCTGATATTACTATAACATATTGACTGCTTAAAATATTATAAAAAAAAAATTATAAATAAAAGAAAAATAATGATAAATCGCACTTTGTAATTTGTAATTGAAACCCCTTATATTTATATATATATTGTATGTGTGTATTTATGTATTTAAAAAAAATAATAAATTAACGTTTAAATTGTTGAAAAATCCGTAATCTTTCAGAATATTGAAGTTAAAAACAGTGCCCTTCAAAAATACAAAAGATTCCATATAAGAAATTGATTTGATAGCCGTTTTTGACAGATTACGCGTGAGTCGTGCCAAGTTGTTGTTATTTTTGACATTTGATCATGAAAAGACTTGCGCTTGAACAACGTTTACAAATGGTTAAACTTTGTTACGAAACTTCACGTTCTATAAAGAATGTGTTTCGCGCACATCGCTTAACTTATGGTCAACATAATCGGCATACTGAGCGTACTATTCGCAACACCATCACCCATATTGAGACCCAGCATTCATTATAGGATAATATTCAACCGAATAGACCACGTCCAGCACGCAGTGAAGAAAATGTAGAGCCTCAGATTGAATTGAAAGCATACAAAATACATCTTGTGCAAGAACTGAAGCCGCTCGAGCATCCCAAGCAACATCGCTATGCTCTATGGGTTCTTGAAAAGTTTCAAGAAGATCCGACATTCTGGGATAAGGCCTATTTCTGGCTCAATGGGTATATAAAGAAGCCAAATTGCCGCATTTGGGATGAAGAGCAACCTGAAGAGATTCAAAAGCTGCCATTTCATTCAGGAAAGAAACCGTTTAGTATGGTTTGTGGGCCGGTGATGCCGATAAAAACATAACCGAAAAGTATCTGTGAACGTTATCGCGACATGATAACCGACTATTTGATGTCTGAATTTGACGCCCGTGATCTCTGTGACTTTTGTTTCAACAAGATGGCGCCAGTTCTCACATATCGCATCAATCAATGGATTTATTGAGAGAACACCTCGGTGAGCAGATAATTTCACGCTTTGGGACGTTCGATTGACCACCAAGATCATGTGATAACAAACCGTTAGACTTTTTTCTTAAGACCCCGGCAAACAACCGAAACTCGCAAATGGCCGCAACTCTCCAAGGCAAACATTAATTCTGAAAATGAGAGCAGAAGCGGATGAGGCGCTCCTAAAGTTTCTCGCTACGCTCAAAGAGATGAAGCTGGTAATGCTGAGGCAGAAGAACATATGTATGTATGTAACGAAGTAAAAAATAGGGTGAGCTAGACAAACTCTTTGATATTATCGGTAGCAGGAGCAGCTCTTCCACATGGACTGCACCAAAGCCAGCAGAACAGGAGTCAGAAAAAAGGACCCGGAAATATAGTGTGACTTGCAGTAAAAGGAAAAATAAATAGCCGACAAAACGAGATAAAAACACAGAGGAAACCCGAGACAGCACTAGACCGGAAAAATTATGACAACCTTCAGAATCAAAAACGGGTAAATAGGAAAGAGTGCAAAAAAAATCTGATTTTCATAAAATCGTTTCCCAGCGACTTCGGTAGAAAAAACTTTTTGCCTTAATAAATAATATTCTTATACTTCTATACCTCAAGAAGGACCGGTCGGACCAAAGGGAAAAGGGTGCTAGATGAGTAGGATTAGTAGAGCATGCAAAAGGGTGGTCAGTATCATACGGATGCGCATGCGTTCTAACCCCGTTTGGATCGGTAAGTGTTCATCCTTCCCGTCCTGCTATATGGTGCGTGGGCATGGAGGATGACACGACGTTACGCGTTTTTGAGAGAAAGGTTTTGCGGAAATTTATAGTATTTTGGGCATTGGCTACTGAGAATGGAACGATTAGTTGTACGACGACATTGATATAGTTCAGCGAAATCAAGAGACTGCGGCTACACTGGTTACGTCATGTTGTTAGGATGGATGTCCAGGTTTTAAGGTTTTTGATTCAGCACCCATCTGTGGAAGCAGAGGAAGACCGGGTGGAGGAAGACCTGGTTACACTTGGGTCATGTTGTCTGGATGAACGAAAAGACTCCAACTTTGAATGTTTTCGACACAGTACCCGTCTGACAGAGTAAGACCTGCACTCCGTTGGAGAGACCAGGTGGAGAAGGATCTGGCTGCACTCTCAAATTGCCGCCAAATTAGTAAAGAAGAAGGAAAAATATAGAAGGATATGTAGTTTTTAGCTATTTTGAAGGAACAATACATATTCTAAGTCGTCTTATTTTAATAATCAACACCAAAAAATACATACATATATGATAATGGGAAAAAACCTCAACATTTGGCACGACAATTAAAACGAGCGAATTTTTCTTATTTCACAATCGTACAATTGTTGAAGAGTTGCACAAGCGATGCTTTTGATAAAGCCACTATACACATTTTTATGGCCATACCTGTATAATTACAAAAATGCTCAAATACACAGCAAATAAAGATAACAAAAACAATTTGCACAACAAAAGTGTCTAAGCTTTCTTATTTCGCGAACAAAAGTGGCTTGCTTAAGAAGTGGTTTGACTAAAATTGTACAAGAAAGTTCAATAAAAATTTTGTAACACTTTTTTCTACGAAAAAATAGTTAAATGAAGGCGAGCAAATCTCGCCTTAAACGCGGTAAATGGTCATAACATTTTTGTTAGGAAAACCGAATGAAAACAATAGCCAATAACAATAAAGACATAAAAATTTATTGAGTTGTCGTGTAGACGAGCAACAAAACAAAAACAAAAAGAAACTAAAAATTAACGAAAACAAGTAAGGAAGGGCTAAGTTCGGGTGTCAAAATTTTATACCATAAAGTGATAATCGAGATTTCATTATACGTCATTTACATATTTTTCAAATACCGTATTTTTGTAAAGTTTATTCCGCTATCATCATTGGTTCCTAATGTATGTACTCGTATTATACAGAAAAGGCATCAGATGGAATTCAAAATATTGTTATATTGGAAGAAGGCCCGATTTCACAATTTTGTACATGTCATCATGTTAAGAAAATATTATATACCGAATTTCATTGAAATCGGGGTTAGTTCCTGAGATATGGTTCATAAGTGGGCGCCCACGCCCATTTTCAATTTTTAAAAAAAGCCTGGATGCAGCTTCCTTCTGCCACTTCTTCCGTGAAATTTAGGTGTTCTGACGTTTTTTGTTAGTCGGTTAACGCACTTTTAGTGATTTTCAACATAACCTTTGTATGGGAGGTGGGCAATTATCCGAGCAGCCGAAAAAACGAGCTTTGCAAGCTATAGTAGTTTCGGATATGTTTAGAAAGAGCACCAACAGGTGTAAGAGTTCACAGGAGACGCACAGAAACGCACAGGCACATACAAACCCTGATCACTTTGGTATATATAACCCTATATCTGACTCTTTTTAGTTTTAGGACTTACAAACAACCGTGTGTCTACATATACACATATTTATATTTATTTGTATATATGTGTATATGTATTGGTGTTTGTTGGACGGCGGTGGCTTCTAGCTGCGTTTTTATTCAATAATAATTTGTCACAG
The DNA here is from genome assembly GCF_024586455.1 of Bactrocera neohumeralis. Taxonomy (NCBI): domain Eukaryota; kingdom Metazoa; phylum Arthropoda; class Insecta; order Diptera; family Tephritidae; genus Bactrocera; species Bactrocera neohumeralis. The sequence continues at coordinate 24,147,375 of NC_065921.1, forward strand.
ATTGAAATTGTCCGTTGAAACAAGTTTTTGTACAAGCAAATATGAGTTTGCTTGCAACAATCCTGTCTTTCAGCGTTGGGCAGCGGCAGCGGTGCTCAGCTTTAGTGGCTGTGTAAACACACACACATATGGATGTACTTTGTAAGTTGGCATGCATGCATGTACTTATGTTGGTAAGTCACGTGGTGAGTTATTTAAAATGCTGAGGGAGGTATGTTAGTTAAGTTGCAAGTTGTTGTCATTATTTAGTAAGTCGGAATAAGTGCAGTTAATTAGTGAGTTTATAAAATACTCGCACTTGGCACACAACTCTAGGATTGTGTGTGTATGGTTTCGTATTTCTAATGCAGAAAAAAACTTATTTCGTCAATGAGGAAATACCAGCGGCGAATTAAGAGACGCCAAACTAGATGTTGGCGTTACAAATTTGTGATTGACATAGCTTGCTCTAGATATGTTTCCTCTATTACTTATGTAATACTTAATCAGAACTTAAATATTTAAAAAATATATTGTGACAAAAAAGCACCCGGAAAATATAATGCAAATTCCCTGAGTAAATAATATTTCAAAAAAAATTTAGTTTTCTAAATTGGTAGGAGTATCCTAATTACTCTGCCAAATACAATAAGAGCGCGATCTGTCAACACTTGGGCTACATGGGTTTACGGGTTTCAAAAAATCGATTTTTTTTATGTCTTATTAAATTCGACAACATCTCTAGAATATTTTCCTAAATTTTCAATTTGATCCGAGTTATAGTTTTGGCAATACAACCTTGTGCGCTTGAGGCTAGCTGGCTATGTGCGCCGTCTTTAAACGCGTTTTTCTCGAAACTGTGTTTTTGAAGTCGGTTGGCAAGATTTTTCGAGAACTACTCAACCGATCTTCATGAAATTTTCCACAGGTCCTTGAGACACAACTCTTACAGACTTAGACGATGGATTTTTTTCGATTACAACTATTTGAAAAAAAATTCGCGAAATTTCACTGAAATTTTTATTTTTTTGTAAAAATGTCTGCCAAAAATCCTATTTTCAACTTTTTTTCCTTTGTCCAAGTTCTAAGTTAAGGTTTTAACTAAAACACGTATTTTTTCACTTTAGATGATTCTGTAAGGAGTTATCTTGCCAAGGCGGGCGCATCTTTTTTCAATGGCCGAGTTTAAAATATTTTTTTCCAAATATTGCAGAAATTCTTTGTTAATAGTGTACGTAACAATAAAAATTGTAATAAACTATTTCACTTTTTATATGAGAATTATGTTGAAAAAAAAAATGTTTTTTACACGAGGAAACCCATGTAACCCCTTAAGTCGTTACGCTTTAGTAGAGCGTTTGCAATGGATAAAAATATCGAACAAGGAATTTGTCTTCAAATGATGAAAATATTAAAAAAGTGAAGGATGTGGTGCTTGAAAATCGTTAGACAAGCTCTAGAAAGATTTAAAGAGAGGTCAACATCACTCGTGATTTTGGTGGCTATTTTGGGTATAAAATGCGTTCTTGTTCGACTCGTTCCGACAAAGCTGACTTTTTTTTTTAAAAAGAGTACTGTAAACAGTTCTCTATGGACATTCTTGATCGTGTGAATTCCCATCCCACATTCATGGAGAGCATTATAACTGGCGATGAGACATGTGTTTATGAGTTTGAAATGCAAACAAATCAACAGTTAGTTTCTGAGGGACAGACTGTCAATAAGGAGTTCTATTTGAAATAACAATTTATGGATTTTACACGATGATAATGCACCATCGCATCGAGCCACGATTGTGACCAAATTCAAAGCCAAAAGCGCATTGAATATCCTTTGCTTCCGTGTGATTTTTTCTTCTTAGAAGCGTTTTCTTTGATACTGTGTTTTTCAAAGCGATACCCACGATTTCTCAGGCTCTACTGGACTAATTTATTTAGAATAATAATCGATTATACCAGTTAAGTGTAATAAAAAATTAATACCAGTGTAGTTGATTTATGCCAATTGCTCGTTCGATTCACTGCTCTTCTACTATCGATTAATTTTTTTTTGCTCTTTTATGTAATCTTCTCAATTAGAAAGCAGGGCTCAAACATTAGTGGCAAAGAAGTAGGGCATGGAAGACGGCTAATGAAGTAAAAATGTAGTGTAAATAGATTATCTTCATAATTGAAGATACGAAAGGTATGAAAACTAGATGAATACGCAAAACAAAATCTCAAACTCTCATAAATAAGCGATCTGAGTAATGCTAGTGCAATTTATAAACACAATAATATAGTGTGCTGTAAAATAAAGGGGAAACGAAACGACGTACCAGAAACAATTCCACGCCATGACACGTTATTTAGCTTAAAGGGTCGACAAACGCCAATTGAACTAACTAAAATCTTCAATTTATTGCTTTAACATAAAAATTATGGACCTTAAATTAAATTAAGCCTATTTGAGGATGTAAGTGCCGAATCTTTGACTATAAGCCATAAGAAATATCTGCTTCTATCCAGCTAGCAAACTCAGCCAGCATCTTCCCAGCGGTACTAGGTATAGAAAAGGCGTGTGGTGTTCTATTGAATAACATACATGAGGATACAGAAAGCAACCATATATAGTACACTGTCTATCCGTCGTTGCTGGCCTTGTCGACGCCACAAATTAATTCAAGCGTAATCTACAATTGAAATATTTAAGCTTACTAGCAGGTCAGCTGCACTTATCCATAATTTGTGTTCCTGGCCAAGTTGGCCAAGCTAGGAGGCTCTTTGGACGAATCCGAGACCCACGCTGAGAACGGTCAAAAGAGAATTTTGTACTTATTTTGAACAAATAGCTCAGAGCAGGTGTAAATCAATAACAAACTGCAAGATAACGAAGCAGATCTGGCTCAAGTACTTATGATAAGACTAGTATTTATTGTATAGGTACTGAAACAGTAGTTATAGACTTACAGCTACTACAACGGGACATTGGCCTTTTTGCATAAAAGTCCTAAATTAGTGCATCAAATTACCGATTTACTCAAGCTCATAATTCTAATACCTAGAATAATATGAACACAAACAAACACCTAACTAACTGTCACTACATCAGATAAATACATGGACGAAGTAGGTTTTTAGAAAAAATCTTCAAGAAGTTAGTGATATAAATCAATCGGCAGAGAACCATAATATTAGGCGCCACCCCCACCAACAAGGAGGAAATCGGAGAGATAAAGTAATTAAGACATATTCTATAGGATACTAACACACAGAAATTGTATTAGCTTTTCTGCAAATCACTTAGGCTGAAAGGTCATAGGCACTTAATGTATGTACATGTCCATCGGACGTTTAATATTCAGCTTGTCTTTACAATTAAATAATAAATTTTGACATTTTTAAAAAGCCATTTGAACAATTTTTACACGAGTTTATGACGCAAGGTGAATATCAGTTAAAATTTGTTGTGTTGCAAGGGTTCTTCTTAAATTTTAGAGATAGAACCGGAAGAAATATATGTGTCTAAATAATATAAAAAAATATTGACTTACATTTTATTTTGTTGCTTTAGATTGCTGTTATATTGGTGTCCGGCTTTTGCTGAGGTTTTCTGAATACTATCCGACTTAACGTATTTTGATTGATGAAACCCTGAAACTGTAAAGAAGACCAGATGTTAAGTTTTTGACTTTATTGTAATAAATGTTATTTTATGTTTCCTAAATAGTAAAAAGGAGGATGGTGTTAGGTGTAGATGTTCACAAAGTTCCCTGATCGCCATTCACTTGGGAGCGGCCAAAAACGATTCTTTTACATATGGTTCAAACAGCTCACGACTTCCGATCTTAGACTAAGTAACCTCTGGGTAGCCAAAGAACATTCGTTTGAAGGTGAGCTACAGTGAGAAGGCAAACCATCACTCCTCAGGGTTGTGTGCTGGGTTTGGGACCCGCCACGTAAAAAACGCTACCAATGAAAAGGAAGCAACAGCGCTTTGCGAAAAGAAGAAACGTGCGCTGTTGTTAACTCGGCTATAACCACGTAATCGGTGTCTACGCCAGTAAAGAAGAAGAAGAAATAGTAAAAAAAATTAAATTCACGTTTGTATTTCTGATAGTTTTTAAGCTTTTCCTTATGATTTTCAAAAACTTTCAGTTTCGTAATATGAGCGGTTTTCTAGAACCACAGACTCTAAAAAAAGTCGCATTTGAAGAAACTTAAGGTGGTTGAAACTAAAATTTTACTTCAACCCACATATGTATTATATATATGTATCGTTACATATATATCTTCTTCTTCTTCTATATATATGTATATAATACATATGTAACGATCGATAGACGGTACCGAACATTGTGTGTGAGCTGCTTGGTTGCAAAATTCTTTTATACATATGTATTCTGTATCCTATGGTTTTGGAGCGGAGAATCCTTTTCCATTAATTTCGCGTTTTGCTATTCTCTTAGTTAAACTTTAACCATTTTGGACCTTAGTTTTTTTGAAGTCAAAATTCCTTCTCTGGGTTAGAGCGGGCCAGCTTTTCTGTCGATTGACGCCAGTCGATAGCGTTTCAGGTGATTGTGTCTGAATTTCGTCTCAGAACATGTCCGAGCAAGTGCCATTTTTTATTGTTTGAGAATTTCGACCCATAGGGTTGGTTGATTTGTGCATAAGTCCTTTAAGATTAAAAATCCTGCCGTGTGTATTAAGAACAGTCGCGTAATGTTAGAGCTACTAACTAAGAGATGACAACTATTAAAACCATATCTTTAAGTGAGGCTTCGAAGTCACGTACCATAAAGCGGGAATACCGCAGTAAACAGACTGAGCTGTGCATACCAACAATTAAAGAGAAATAAATTTAATTTATATTTGGTTTACTACTTGTTAATGTTAGCATTATAATAGTTTTCATTAGAATTTATAATTAATAGATTGTTCAAACTATACTGATCGCATATCTACTGCTAGATAAGATGCGATGAACTTCCGAGAAATTATGCGGCAACACGGCATACCTCCACACACATACAGATACGTAAGTAAATACAACTTTGAACTCCACAAAAACACCCACTTGCGAAGAGCGCTGCACAATTTGTCTCTTCAAACGCTAGTAGGCTTCTCCACATTACACACAGGCACACAGTTGTCAAATGCTGTGGAGCACATATGCTCAATTTGCCCTTTACTCTCTGCTACGACGACTCTTTGGCATGGTGTATTGTATCCTCAGAATTTGTGTACATTTTTTATTGCTACCTTAATAAAAGTGATCGCGCCTTCTGCCGCTCTTCTTCCTCAGTTGGTTGCACATCACTGCGGCAGCTGATTACTCAAAAGTGTTTTCGAGGCGTTTATAAATGAGTGCGACTGCTGTGACAATCGTCTGAGCCAACACACACACACACATGTACACACACACACAGACACAGCGCGCAGCGTTGCAACCAGTCAGCCAAGTAACCAACCACAAATTGTGTTCACTTTATATAAAAAAGTGTCTTTTTTATGATGTCTGATGAGCGTGTATGGGATGCAATAAAATGCTCATATTTCGTCTAATGATTAGGTGTTCTTGTGATCTGGTCATCTTGTGATCTTGTGTGTGCTGTGGCTGTGTTGGCCGCCCGATACTCATACTAATGAGAGATTATAAATTATGGCAATATTGCCCATCTTTTCAAATGAGATCGCGTATCTACAACCGAATTTACATGCTTTTCATCACGCATACACGCACACACGTATAAATAGAAATTCAGACACACATAACACACACGTGTGTTGCTTATTAGGTCTATAAAATTTTAGTAATCAGTACACGCTGTTGGGGTTGTGTAATAATTCTAGAACGCACTGATTAGATTACCGAGATCTCACCAACGCTAGGCATAAGCACCTAATCTACGCTGACAATGGTTGCAAGAAATAATCTGTAGTAATATTCTAGAAATGCCTGCTGCGCTGCAAGTGCATAAAACTCCATAAAAATGTGCCAATTGTAGTCAGGAAGTAACTGAGTCGAAGGTTTTAGGTTAACTTTTTCAAAAAAATTAAAATTCAAATTTGATTTATGATTAGGAAATATATCTTAAAAATCGCTTAAAAAAACGTAAATTTCGGCTGCACCAAAGCTACATATATTTCCCTTCACAAGTGCCCTTTTATACGTATAAAAAGGGTATAAAAAGATCTTTATCTTGAGCTTGATCCGTCAGTTTGTTTGGTAGCTGTATGCTATAGTAGTTAGATCTGAACAATTTGATCGCAAATTGTGGCGATGTCTTGGATAATAGTCTATGCAAAATGCTTTGAAGATACCTTGTCAAATAAAAAAGTTTTCCATATAAGGGTTTTAGATTGATCGGTCAGTTTGTACGGTAGCTATATGCAATAGTGGTTCCTATAAATCAGCAGCTTCTTTCTTGGTGTGAGATGGACGTGTGCAATACTTTCGATCCGTAACTCAAAAACTGAGGTATTATTTCGCGTATAGTATATAGGCGGACATGACAATCAGGCAATGACAAATCGACTCAGCTCATCAGTTTAAGCATCTATAGTTATGTATACTTTATAAGATCCTAGACGTTTTCATTTGAGTGTTACAAACATCGTAGCGAACTTAATATACCCTGTTCTTCTTCTTTATTCGCGTAGACATTGTTTACGCGGTTATATCCCAGTTTATAACAGCGCTTCAAACGTTCTTCGCATTCGCTGTTTGGCGCCCATTGGAGATTCCAAATGTAACCAGGTCCTTCTCTACCTGAAGAAATCTTCTGTGCTTCTCCCGGCGTGTACTGCGTCGAATACACTCAGTTCGGATTCGATTCGGACGACATGACCTAGGCAACGCAGCCGGTGTCTCTTAATTCGCTGAACTACGTCAATGTCGTCGTATACCTCGTACAACTCATCGTTCCATCGACTGCGGTATTTGATGACAGGAGATGTTATTACAAGGTCGGTCTATCATCCCAGGCTGCTGCTTCCTATTCATTGGGAGCATTTTTTACGTGGCGCTCAAACCCAGCACACAATCATGGGAAAGTATGGTTCGCTTTTCCACGTTAGCTCGTCTTCAAACGGATGTTCTTTAGCTACCCAGAGGATACTTGGTCTACCGAAGGTCGTGAACTGCTTGTGGCATATGTAAAATAATCGTTTCTTGCCTCTTCCAAGTGAATGGCGCTCAGTTCACTTGCGTGAACTTCTACACATGACTCCATCCTCCTCCATAGTGCGGAATTAGTACGCCTAAATATACCCTGTTCAGGGTATAAAAATACTATATGTTACTGAAGACGATTGGTTTATTTGTAGAGCTCAGGCTATACTGGATAAGTGAATGAGAACCTGATATTTGTTAAAAGAAGGAATCAAGAAAAATTGGTAAACTATTTGCATATGTGCCTTAAAGACTTAAAATTAAGTAGTCTAGTCAGTAGGATAAGCCTAGTCAGTAGGATTATTTTGTGACCAATCGAACGCAGAGGCGAGTTATAAAATCAACGATTGTCAGCATTTCATAAGGCGCTAGTGGGATTTTTCTTTAGTCGGGTTAAACGGACAATAAATAATACTTTTTGGCCATTTTGAGGCGTTTGAAGCGATTAATTGCAAACGACCGGATTTGTGGGGAAAAAACCGTTAATTTTTCGATAATACGCCATCATATTCTAGCATGATTGTGACTGACTTTTTAGACAAACGTGAAACGAAAGTCAGTTTTCAGCAAACGATTTCGCCAAATTTGGCTCTCTGTGACTTCTTTGCGTTTTCGAAGCTGAACAATCCGCTTTGGAGAACGCGCCATTGCATTCAATGCCTATTAAAAGACAATCGGTGAAGGTACTGAAGGCCAACCCAACCAGGGCTTATAACAAGTGTATGAAAAATTAGATTAAGAATTGTAGAAAGTATTGGCTTAAAAGGAGCCTATTTTCAAGGCGACAATAAAGATTTGTATTAAAATAGCTGAGTATTACGATTAAATTAATTAATTTATTTTGAATATTAAAAGTAAATTATCTTAATTATTTTTAATGATAAAATCATCAAAAAATATTTATGTAATTCCACAAAAAAAAAATAATTTAATATTTATATAATATCACTTGCACAGCATCTTTTATTCCATTTCAACACTGATCCGCTCTAAATGGAAAAATCTTTAGCTTCACTAATAACTTAACGGCAAATATGTGCCTGCGGGTGACTTAAATTGCTTTAGTTAATGACTTTCCATGTAAAATCAACAAATACTCGATCGGTACAAATTGTTATGTTATTCAAGTTGGCGAAAAAAATATAATGAAATTAATAAGAGGAAAAAAAAACAAAAACATAAAAAATGTGAAAAAATATATAACAAATTAAAACTGAAATTCAAAAGCAAATTAAATTAAACAAAAATTAAATAGTATTAAAAAATAATAATAAATAAAATAAATGAATAAATAAAATAAAAAAAATAAAAAATCAAAGGAAAAATATTAAAGATTCAAAACCAAAAATTATAAAAAAAAGTTAATAACATAACAAATTAAATAATTTGGCAAAGTTAACATCGGTTGAATGCATAAGCAAATAAGTTTGAAAAAATCAAATTAGAGATAAGAAACAAAAAAATAAAAATAAAATTAAAAAATATAACAAATTAAAAAAATTAAACAAAATAAAATTAAATATTTATAAATAAGGTTAAGAGAGAAAAAAATAATTAAGATGAAACTATTTTATTAATATATTATTATTTAAGAAAACAAAAATTGTAATTTAAATAATTAAAAATTTAACAAATAAAAAACAAGTTAAAAACTAATAATAAATGTAATAATAAGGATAATGTTATTAATTTTGGCAAAGCTTACTCACAACAGTTTAATGTAGTAAAGAATAAATTGAATAAAAATCATATTAAGAAGAAGTAAATAATAAAAATAAAATTAAGAAAATAAAACATATTAAAAATAAAATAATTAAAATACTTTAAAAACATAAAGTAAAAAAATAAAATAATTAAAAATATTTAAAATTAGGAAACAGTATAAAATTAAAAAAAAATATTAAATTTAAATAAATTAGTAAACACCACAAAAAAATTAATTTAAATATTAAAAAAAAACTAATTTAACAAAATTTAATTTAAAAATAAAAATATACATTACTAAATTATAATGAAAAAGTAAAAAATTAATTTTAATAAAAATAATAATAATTAAAACAATATAAATTATAAAATTTGAAAAAAAAAATTAATTTAACAAAATTTAATTTAAAAATAAAAATATACATTACTAAAATATAATATAAAAAAGTAAAAAATTAATTTTAATAAAAATAATAATAGTTAAAACAATATAAATTATAATATTTGAAAAAAAAAACAATTTAACAAAATTTAATTTAAAAATAAAAATATACATTACTAAAATATAATAAAAAAGTAAAAAATTAATTTTAATAAAAATAATAATAATTAAAACAATATAAATTATAATATTTGAAAAAAAAAATTAAATAAAAAAATTAAACAAAAAATAATAATTTAAAATTACTAAACCAAAACACTTAATTAAATATTTGAAAAAATTAAATCAGCTGGACTAAATTTCATAATGTACATAAATATGAATAACTGAAATATAAAACAACTATAAAAGCGGAAAAAATTAAATTTAATTAATAAATATTATACTGAAAAAAAAAATTTTAAAACAAAACAAAAAATATTGTGGAAAAAAATTAATTAAATAAAATAATTATAATTAAAAAAATTATTTTGACGAAACGAAACGAATTTAAAGCAAAACAAAAAATATTGTGAAAAACAGTTAATTAATTAAAATAATTATAATTAAAAAAATTATAAATTAAAATTTTCAAAAAAAAATTAAATTAAATTAAGAAAACATAACAAATTTGAAATATGTAGATTACATACAAAAAAAAACAGTAACACATATTTAATTAAAAATTGAAAACCAAAAGAAAAATAATTTAATTTTCAAGTAAATAAATTTTACTAAATTAAATTTAAAAATAAAAACATGCATAACTTAAATATAATAAAAAACGGAAAAATTTTAATTTAATTATAATAATAATAATTTGCAAAAAGTTATTAATTTGAAAAAAATAAATTAAATTAGAAAAATAATAAATTAAAAATAATAATATTTATTAAAACAAAAAAATATATATTGTGAAAAACAGTTAATAATAAAACAAATTAAAAATAATTTAAATAATTTAGATAATAGTAATTTTAGCATAGCTTACAAGAGTTGAATGCAGTAGCGATTAGTGCTAAAAGGCTAAATATACCACAACCTCGCATTGTTTAGCGTTACATAAGCATATTACTAAGTAAATATGAAATTTGGAGATGGATGTACACATGCAAACATGCAAGCTCAACTTAGCGTAGTAACAACAACACACATAAAGTGGTACGAAGTCAGTTCATTCAACGCTTAGCTAACCGATCATGACCATCAAGTCCATCATAAGCAACTTCTTCAATTCAAATCTTGAAATGTTCAAACTAAAAACCCAAACAGTAGGTGGTTGGCTTTCCGAAGGTACCTAATTAATGTTTGCTAATGAAACTAATATAAGCCAGATTAATTAATATCTTGTTTACAAGCAATGGTTGTTGTCCGAAAATGATAAATTAAAACACACGCGTGTGTAGCAAGAATGATTATAGGTTGTTATTGTTATTGTTGTTGTTGCTGTTGCCGTTACGCTAAGAGTTGCGCACCAAAAAAGGTAAGCAGACAGAGCTGACAATGAAAAATACGGAAAGAAACGGCAATTGAATGGTGGAACCTGCTGTAAAGTCGCTAGTATTCCATCATCCGTCACATTTCCACAAATCGCTCGAACGCGCATGTGTTTGCGCGCATGTATGTGTGTGTGAGTGCATAGGCGCGTGTGTGTTTCTAGCGCATGGGAAATGTTTAGTCGCGTAGACGAGAAAAAAGCAAAAATAAAAACAACTGCCCAAGTAAAAGCAGTAAATGAAAGAAAAATGAAGTGAACGCTACAAAAAAATAAATGGAAAAAAATTACAAAAAAGACGCTGAGAAATCCCCAAATACGAGTATGTTAACTAAAATCGTTCAACTTGTGCTGCATGCCCCGCATTCTCCAACGCTCTGCCAACACTCGGCCACGCACATTACTCGCTCCATTCCGTTCTGCTCTGCTTTGTGACTACTCGTTCCAGCTATGCCTTCAAGGTTAATCAAACGTAGCGAAAAGCCATAATGTGCGCCCAGCTCTTTCTTCTTCTTCACTTACTTTCTTTCGTGCGCAGTTCGCCTTTCAAATGTGAAGTCTATTTCTAACTAACTGTTAGCTGTCAGTGCGTTCGCTCTGCAATCTCGGCCCCTGCCCCGAAGCCAACAGCGATGATCTTCACAACTACCCGATTGCCGAGCTCTGCCCGTTCGAGTGCAAAAGGAATGCATGGGGACCTCAGAGTGTGTTATTGTATTTAGTTGTTGTTGTTGTTGCTGCTCGTACGTTGGTGATTATGAAAAATGATGTTTGTTTCAAATTTTGACAGCATTTCTTTGTATCATTAGTAGAACTGTAACGAAAGCACTCATTACCTGACATTTACCTAATTCACTCTCACTACAACCGATACACCGGCCGGCGTTAATGCACTCTCACAAGTGGCCTCCACCGATTTGAGGCAATTTAAAGAAGATATTAGAAATTTGTTTCACCCCAAATGATTGAATGATTGAATGCAACGCAATTTTCCTTTCTTAACCGCGCACCATTTTCCAAAACACCGTATGCATTCGTTGATAAACGTCAATTATTACGCATTAACGGGTGAAAGAAATCACATGCTGTCGTTTAATGGGAGAACAGTAGTCGCATTGTGTACAATAATTGCTTTGGAGCGAAAATTATCGGAGTAAATCAGAAATTTATAAGAGTACACGAGTACTGGATTAAGCTTCGTGTGACGATTGCCACGAAAAGATTGCCGTTATGTGGTAGTCGCCATCGTGAAACCACTCAGCATCGTTAATTCAATGAATATCAAATGAAATATGAATAACGGTATTCATTAGATTTTTTCTGCACAACTGGAACTGCTCATCGTTCGGACACTCGGTGTCCGAAAAGAAATGGAAGTGTACTGAGCCGTACTCTCTGACAAAACTTATGGAATTCAGTACGAGTTTTATTAAAGTCTGCGAGAGCAAGAAGCCAAGTGTTAAAAAGATAAGTAGCAGTTGGAAGGGCTTAAGATCACTTTATCGGAATCCGAAACCCAAACTAAGGTAGAATAAAAGAGAAAGCGATTGGAGTAAGCAAGCGATGGTCTTTTGTGCCCTTCCCTCATTCAAAACGACTCACTTAGGCCCATCATACTTATAAATTGGAGAAACGTGCTAGGCGCTAGAGAGTCGATGTATTCTCTGCTGAGATAAGTGTATCCCAGGACTTTGTTTCTGCGCCTACAGATTACTACACACTCGAGAAGCAGAAACTCCGAAGTTTTATTATTATGGTATATGGGTGTCACTTGAGTCCTCGATGCCAATAGGAGTTCAGTTTGTTTTTGCTACCAAAGCTTATTATTCTCTACCGTTTCCCCCTTTCGGAATAATTTCTTAAACTAACACTAAGAGATACTCTGTTGTGTGAAAGACTAATTTGACCTTATCAGTGACTTTAGACCTGGAAAATCTATAATCGACCAGATTATCACTATGCGCCAAAACTTGGAAAATACCCATGAAAGGAAGATCGACACACACCACCTTTTCGTCGATTATAAAGCCACCCTCGACAGTATGACAACGAATTGCCTCTAAGCTGCTATGTCTGAACTCGGTATTCCCGCAAAGCTAATTCGGCTATGAAAGCTGGCGTTGAGCAACACCAAAAGCTCCATCAGGATCGGAAAGGACCTCTATGCCGATCGATACCAAGCGAGGTTTCAGATGAGGAGACTCCTTATTGTGTAACTTCAAATCAACTCCAAACTAATAAAGAAAGAATGTACATCTGCTGGCGTACGTCGCCTCAAAAACCGTGCCGTTAGTTCTGCTTTCTCCAGACTGGATAAGGAAGCGAAGCAAATGGGCCTGGTAGTGAACGAGGACAAGACGAAATATCTCCTGTCATCAAACAAACAGTCATCGCACTCGCGACTTGGCTCCCACGTCACTGTTTACAGACGTATCTTCGAAGTCGTAGATAATTTCGTCTATCTTCAAACCAGCATTAACCCCAACAACAAATTCAGCCTCAACGCAGAATAACTCTTGCCGTCCTGCTAAACTATACGTTGCAGAGGCATGTAACATCTTATGAACCGACGTTAAGAGTTTTCGAGAGAAAAGTTCTGCGGAAGATTTATGGTCCTTTGTGAAATGGCAACGGCGACGACATGGACATAGTTCAAGGAATTGAGAGGCAGCGGCTACGCTGGCTGGGTTATGTCGTCCGAATGGATGAAAACACTCCAGCAAGAGAGGAAGACCGTTGGAAAGACAAGATGGAGCAGGACCTGGCTACACTTGGAATATCTAATTGGCGCCAAACAGCGAACTCACATCTTAACCGAAAAAGGGTTTTTATAAGTATTGACCGTCATCTCAGCCAAATACATCAACCGTTCATAGTGTCTGTGTCTAGTAGAATATATACAAATAGCTTGGAACTGAAAAAAGATCTAAGTGAACTTTATGCCATAAATCTATACATATATCGTGTATATTTAAATTTTCTGTGGAACAGTAGCAATGACAAAAATTCTGGTCTCCTGGCGGTCGCAAATTCTCGCCAACGATTATAGTAATCACACATCACAGGCGCCGATTTGATATTCTGGCAATGAGCAGAAAATTGCAAAGTGAATCAAGGTAATATTTCAAATATGGCCTATACATAACTCGACATTATCCTCACACACAAGTAAATATGTAGATATAGTACTAAGCGAATATTTTCACATTTCACCCATATATGTGTGTTCATAACGAATCACTCCACTTTTGACTCTCATCATGCGCGGCTTCTCGCAGAATATTAACTTCGTCGTTTCAACACGCTTACGACTATTTTTAACATCCGAAGGAGTCCTTTATAATTACACATATTAAAATAGTTGCCATTATGACGTAGTCACATATAAATATGAGCTATAAATGCGGAGCTTGGCTGGAAATATTTCTAGACTATGCTAGCTATCATTGCCAAATGGACAGCTCATTGTGAGCAGATCGATTTCAAAGAAATAACCACATATTCCGAATATGAATGCACACGCGCAAATACCTACATGCTCGTACAATCGCTACAATCATACACATAAATAAGTATATACATAAATGCGTGCAAATGTGGACCTAAGCCAAATTTGGTTGTACCCAGACGGTTTAGTGGAACGCTCTCCCATACGGCGTTAAATGGCAAAAATTATAAATATAATTCTCATTTTTGATTTGTTTTTCTGAGTACACATGTAACTAGGTCTATGTACAGCTGTGTGAATAAATAGTGCAAACTCTGCGCGGACTGCTGGAGGTCGCTCTAGTTATTTATTTTAAAAATTTCGCCTATTTTTATACCCACGGGCACACGAAACACTGAAGGTATTTTTGCTTTGTACAAACATTAGTTGTTAATGTTCGGAATCATGGTATACTACTGTGCCCAAAAAATAAGGTGACATTTGAATTTAAACTGCGCGCGTCGAAGGATTTGGAGAATTGTTTTTTTTTTTTTTTTTAGGTTGGTAGTACTGTCAGTCACATTTATGTCAAATTTCATGTCAAAATATTCATTAGTATTTGAGATACGTGTCGTTTTGTGAGCTGCCAAAAGTGAGTTTTTCGTTTTTTGCGATGTCGAAATTTGTTGAGCAAAGAATTTACAATAAATTTTGTTTACGGAATCAATTTTCTGCTGCTTATACGTTGAGGATGGTGCAGAAAGCCTTTGGCGATGAGGCTATGTCTAAAAAAATGTTTACAGGTGGTATAGTGAGTTCCAAGCCGGCCGTGAACGTGTCGAAGACGAAGAGCGTCCAGGGCGACCATCAACCTCAACCGACGAAGTTCACGTTCAACAAATCAAAGATTTGGTGTTGAAAAACCGTCGATTAACAATTAGAGACCTTGCTGATGAAGTTGGCATATCGAAAGGCTCAGCCACTACTATTTTGAAGGATGTTTTGGGCCTCAAGCGCGTCAAATCTCGACTGGTACCGAAAACATTGATTTTTTTGAAAAAAGGCGTCGCGTTGAAGTGTGTGAAACGATGCTTTCTGACTACCAGGGTGTCATGAAACGCATTACAACTGGCAATGAGACTTGGATCTATGCTTAGAACCTCGAAACAACCGAACCAAAAGAGAGCCGAGACCAAAAAAATCGCGCCAGAGTCGCTAAAAAATCAAGGTCATGTTGACTGTTTTCTTCAATTATCGTGGTGTTGTGCATTATGAATTTCTTCCAATCGGTCAAACAGTCAACAAGGAATATAATTTGAACGTTATGCGTCGTTTGCGTAACGCTATCCGCCTAAAAAGGCCGGAATTGTAGAAAGACAATGCTTGGTTTTTACACCACGATAATGCACCATCCCATACTGCCCTCGTAATTCGTGATCATTTCGCCAAAAACTCAACCCATATCGTTCCGCAACCAATGTATTCACCTGATTTGGCACCGTGCGACTTCTGGCTATTCACCAAGCTCAAAAGACCGCTCCGGGGACACCGTTTTTATACGATAGAGGAGATTCAAGCCGCAGCGAAGACGGAACTGAAGGCCATCCCGGAAAGTGACTACAACCAGTGTTTCGAAGATTGGAAAATCCGTTGGCATAAGTGCATTGCATCGGGAGGGGATTACTTTGAAGGGGATGAAATTGATTTAGAAGAATAAATAAAAAATTTTCAAAATAAATACAATTTTTTGGGCACAGTAGTATATCGACCCCTTTGGCCTTTATGCTTAGCAAAGTTCATCTTGACGCAATTGTAGGAGTTCTTTGTGGACAGGGATAGATAGGTAGTAAAATTTTTGTACTACGACCCATGGTACAGTGTCCTATATCACATATGAACCATTCCCTGTGGCTTTATGTGATGTCCACGTAGATGGAACCTAGGGCCTTGAGCATCCAGAATTAGTTCATCTTGCCGCAATTGTAGGAGTTCTTGTAGGACAAGTGTTCCCCCTGCAAGATTAAGCGCACCCAGTTGCACACTGTTAGGCGGTTCAGCCTTCCAATACACTTCTCCACTAAAAGCAATTTAACCTAATACGCTCAGATCACCTTTAGTGCCGTTTGACTATCGCTGAGTATACGGATGTGCTGGTTGCGATGGTTGCGGTGGAGATTGATTTCTGCTTATAGTAAAGATTTATGCTTGAAAGATGGTCGGACAACGTCCCATTTGTATGCATAGTCTGGTATGCGGTTCCGCAATGCCTGCTCCTATGCCTTTCGGTGTTTTCGTGCCGTCAATGTACAACTGGATAGGTCTGAGCTTTCAGTAGTATGTCGAGCGTGGAATCGTTCCACTCCGCTTTACTGCCGAGAGTAACTCTGAACTGCTTTGTAAAGTTAACCCTCTTCGTAACGCCGTCCCTTGGCAGAAATGCCAGTGGTGTGTCTTTTCCTAAGGCCTTCTTTTGTTGAGACGACATTACCTTCCCTTTGCCGAAACCCTCTGCTGCCATTAGCAGCATAGTATGTTTCGCTACCTGTTTGATCACTAGTTGTAGCAGTGTGAGCTCCATGAGTATGACTTCAAGTCAGACACAGGCGAGCCTTTGCAGCTTTAATAATTGAGGGCCTTTCGAAGACTATGTTGCCTTAGATACCCAAACAACCGGCCATAAGTGGCAATAGTTACAATTATGGCATACAGCCATCTTATGATACCTGGCTTGCAGCCCCAGGATCTGTCGGATAGGCGTCTGCATATCATGTGACTTGATGGCTTTGGACATTGTTAAATCTTCATGCCTACTCTACCGTAAGGTTGAGTCTAATGTGGGGCCAAGGAATTTGAAATTTTAGACACCTTCAACTCCCTGCCACCGAGAGTTAGGGGCCTGAAGCCCGGAAGAGATCTTCGCTTTGTAAAACGGACAACGGAAAAATTAAGTACATTGTTCAATGGGCATTCATGCGGTAAGGCGTAAAGGGTTGTCGCGTGCTAATTGTCAAAGTAGTACCGAGGAGGGTGAAAACATCCAGTCACTTTCTTCTCCATTGTCCAGCCTTTACAATACTGAAGCTGAGACATCTTGGTCTCGGTCTTGGCGAAGCAGAAACTGCCGAAACTGACAGTAGCCGTCTCAAGTGATTAGCCTCAAAGCGCTTCGTCGATTTTTAAGGGTCTTATGGTTTGTTATAAGGAGTTTCTAACTAATACAACGGACCGGTGTTCCAAGCTGACCAAATGAGATCCTTGCTGGGGTCGAACTGTTAACCTAACCTAGATATATGTAGGCTTGTATGACTCTGGCCGTAATCTGACAATTGAAATTTTGTAGTACAGCAGTAGCTTTTAGGCAGGAAAAAGACGGTCGCTTGAGTAGTTTTAGGGAGAAGAATTCAATTAAGACTTAATATAATGACCTATATTCTTTAAAACTGGAATAATGTTTATTCCTACGACAAAGGCAACGTTAAATCTGCCAGCTTGGTCAGTAAACTTTTTCGAATATGTATTTCTTATTTGGCATCAGAGATTGGTCGTTTATGAACATATCTTCAGTTCGGCTATATTTCGATAGGATACGACGCGAACAGTACAACTCTAAAGAGCTCAATAATAAACAGAAATCAGAAGAAAGCCTTTTCCGAGTATGGTTTATTTATAGGTTAGGTTAGGCTAGGTTAAGATGGTAAGCCAATAAGTCGCGCTTAGACCAGTTTTGGTCCTTTGCGATACCAGATGGAGTTCAGTTATTGGGTCCTTGGGGAGTACTCATCCTTTAGGATGCCTGAGCTTGACGCGAATTTTAACAGACTCTGCGGCCTCACTATCGATACCTCCTACAGTGTTTCATAACGTGGGATCCCCAAATGCTTGCAGCGTAGTCTTGCCAATGCGAGACAAGTGCACAAGAGATGCTCCATTGTTTCCCTGGTGCGCTGCTCTAGACATTTCCTGCAGTCTTCTCGGTCTGTGGTTTATTCATAGTTGAAAGCTGTAGGGTACATCATTGCATTTATAGTCATAAAGTTTTTCTCCACATAACAGCTGTATTACGATAGTATTCGCTTCCGCACGCATTTTACACTTCCTTACTATAGTTAATACTATTTTTTTCAATATTTCCGTTTTACTTTTCCACAATATATACGATTGTGTTCATATTGCGAGTCGGTGCGCTCTGCTAGCCTACCGAAAGCATGAATATCGGCCTTCAAGTGTGCGCAACCGTTTTTCTCTTGGTCCGAGCGGATTCTAGTCGCGAGCAAAGAAGAAATCACTCAGATGTGGCACAGCGTTGCACGACAAAGTTGCTGTTTGCTTCTCAAGAAAAACAAAACCCGAAAAATTCCAACTTAAGTGCTTTTAATTATCCAAAAGAATCCAGGTATCTGAGTTTGGAATCCTTGTTTGTCATCATCGTCATACTTGGGTGAATGTGAAACATTGCCGGCTAGTTGTTGCTGTCACAAGACGCCTGCCTGCCTATTGCTGCTGCTGCTGCCAGTTTTGTTGCTCTTTCGGTTTCGGTTTTGGTTTTGGTTTCGTTTTTCGTGCCTTTATGTTTATTGTTGCTTGCGCTCGTGTGTTTTTTATGTTTTTGTTGCTTTGTTGCCAACCAAAACATTGTTCACGTATGTGTAATATGTCGTGTCTGCGTGTGCGAAATTACTGTCTGTCATGACCATTGTACGCCACACATCAGCGGCCGCCAGCCAACAGCCGCCAAATCGTCAAGCGTTGAACGCCACCGATCGCCCAAGCGCGCCTTCACTCCGCCGTCGTTCGCTGTTCGGTGTTCATACTATTCATAAACGTATATTGCTAGACATTTTTATATGTATGTATGTATGTATGTGTTTGTATGAAAAATCACATGTCTGCATGAGAAGCCTCATATTTGTAGGCACCAAAATGGAGCACGTGAAAATGGTTGGCTGGGCGAGCGAGCGAGCGTTTGCCGCAAAGTCTACATCTGCCCTTTTGCCACCGGGTGGAACCGATGACGTATTGCGGCGAGAGACCCTTTGCCACCGCCACAATTGCTATGAAGGCGGACTTCTTTCATCTCATTACCATTTTTGCCACATTTTTATTGTTGTTTGTTCAATATTCGTTCAAGAGGCACGCATGCGCCAACAGCTGTAGGTACATACGTACGTTTGTGAGTAGAGTTATGTCTAAAATAAGTATGATTCGCGAGCCTAAATTGAAATATAGCGTTGGAGAGGTGTAGGGCAAAATTTTGAGAAATGTTTAATTTGATGGATTAAGCGTAAAACATTTCTGGTGGTCCACGAGCTTTCAGAAGATTAACTCTTTTAGTTTTGCGCTCTCAAATGTGCTAAAGAGATGAATGGGTTCACTAGTTGCAAAGCCATTAGGGAAAGAGTAGAAGTTTGACACAATGTGCTTACTGTTTAATATGAAAGTTATTTAAACGTCTTTAAATTACAGCCGACTGGATTAGTCGAAAGCTTCAGTAGAGAGTCATTAGTACGACCTTTAATCATCCTTCTTAACGTTATACTGTTCGATAATGAACTTATTTAAACTTTTTTGTCCTTTTTTTGAATTTTCTTTACCCATATGACTACTGAATTCTCATTGAGTTTTAACGTTATCTAGGAAGGATTAGGTTGGAATTACTCGTAACAGAGTAATGATTCTTTTAGTTTTCCGTCTAATAATCTTTTTCGAGAATTTGGTTACGCGATAAAGCGTTCCAAGCAACTATATAAGAAACAAATCTATCATTCTCTTGAATAGAAGCGGAACGTTGTTGAACTTTACTAACATATATCGTCTTCGCTGGGATTATATCTGCCATTTTTATGACCTGCTGCTACCTTAATGGCGGTAACCTCGGCTTGGAAGAGGAAGTCTGAAGCTGAAGTTGATAGAGAGCTCCTGACAGCAAACCCTTCCACCAACCTTACCCCAAGCTTTGACCCATCCGTAAAGAAACTCACTGCCGCTCTCCTCCAACGGTTTCCTTCCACCCACAACTCTCTCGTTAGTATATGGGCAGAGAAGGAGCTGTCAGAGTTCGATTTAACGACTGCATGATTCAAGTGTCCCGGTGTGAAGTCAAAGCGTATGAGGATATCCGAATTTTCAGGTACGTGTTCTTTTAAGAACCCAGATTCTCTGAGTGTGATAGTATAATGTGCAAGTTGGCGTTAACTGCCATGACTGGAGTGGACTTTAGTGCACCACACATGCTGATGAGAGCCGCTCGTTGAACGCTCACGAGTTTCTTTGCAAGTGTGGTCTTTTCTAGCGCCCTGAACCACATAAAGACTCTCAGATACCTTGCTGGTACCATCAGCTCACGGTTCTACCAATTCCTATAGAGCTAACTCTACTCAAAATGCAGTTTCAAAGCTAAAGTCGTCTAGGAGTTGAAAGGCGGTGAAGGCCAGGTATATATACTGAAGATAAAAAACGAAAACATCCCCATATCAAAGCCCCATATATTAAATTATTGGATGGTTGATTGCTTGAAGTTGGAAAGCGCGCAAGCTCCAGTGCTTAGTATTAGACTTAGGCCATTTTTATACCCATTGTGCTACCAGATCTTCATCAAATTAAGCTTTATCCAGCAACTGCGTGGATTTGACAAAATACCTGATTCTTTTCCACCCCAACCCCCAATGTTGCTCAAGTTGGAGCTCTACCTCGACTATTTACGTACTATTTTTTCTGACAAAACTTTAAAAGATATTCAAATTCTATAAATTGCTGTTGATTCAAAAAACAATTCGCTATGCTAAGACACGAGCGTTTTTGAATTTCTTTTGATTTTTCACAATATTTTTAGCTTGAGAAACATGGCTACAAAATGTACCTTTTATATCGCTGCCATTTTATCAGATTTTCAAACAAGCTCTGACTGTGGTTAGTCAAAACTGGGGTTCAAGATTCCGAAGCTGATATGCCAACAAGTCGATTAAGTCGCAACGGCCCGCAATCAAGCACACGTCAAGATCAAGGTTAGGTTCTATCGAGCGTATTGTGTGAAAGATTAAAGCCCTCTGTCAACAAACTGATTGGACTTTATAAGTGTGGCTTTAGGACCAGAAAATCAACAACTGACCACATATTCACCATGCGTCAATCTTTAGAAAAGACTCGCAAGAAGAGGATCGACAAACGCCACCTCTTCGTCGATTTCAAAGCAAAGAAGGTAATATCTTCTCGAAGAGTGTTCAGCTGCTGGCGTACGCCGATGACATGGATATCATTGACTTCAACATCCGCGCCGTTAGTTCAGCTTTTTCCAGACTGGATAAGGAAACGAAACAAATAGGCCTGTCATCAAACGAAAAGTCGTCGCACTCGCGACTTGGCTCCCACGACTCGACTGTTGACAGTCATAATTCGAAGTCGTAGATAATTTCGTCTATCTTGGAATCAGTATCAACACCAACAACAATATCAGCCTTGAAATCCAACGCAGAATATCTCTTGCCAACAGGTGCTACTTCGGACAAAGTAGGCAATTGAGAAGTAAAGTCCTCTTTCCAAGAACAAAAACCAAACTCTTATAAGTCACTCATTATTCCCGTCCTGCTATATGGTACAGATGCATGGACGATGACAATGTCTGATGAGTCGACGTTACGAGTTTTCGAGAGAAAGGTTCTGCGGAAGATTTATGGTCCTTTGCGCGTTGGCAACGCGTTTCGCATTTGATGGAACGTGGATCTGTATGAGATATAAGCCGACATTGACATAGTTCAGCGAACTAAGAGACAACAGCAACGCTGGCTAGTTTATTTCGACCGAATGGACTAGAACCCTTCAGCTCTGAAAGTTTTCGATGTAGTGCCCGCCGGGGGAAACAGAGAAAGAGGAAGGTCTGCACTCCGTTGGAAAGACCAGGTGGAGAAGGACCTGGCTTCGCTTGGAATCTCCAATTGGCGTCACATAGCAAAAAGGAGAAACGACTGGCGCGCTGTTGTTAACTCGGATGGAACCGCGTAAGCGGTGTCTACGCCAATAAAGAAGAAGAGTATTAGAAATTAATTTGAAGGACCGATTAAGGAATGCATCTGCCAAGCCTAACAGCTCCTTAACTTTTACTATAAAAATCTGGCTTCGACGACAGCTGAAATTTACATATTTCTTCGACGGCGCTTCGAGGTTATAGACAAGATTTAAAGATATAAAAAGCCGAAGATTTTTAAAACTACGGATTATAATTTCCATGGACCAACAGCTGCAAAGCTACTGCTTGTAAGTATTCCGCCCATAAACAGAGTAAACCAGTGTTACACTTTTGACGCTCACCGCTCACCTTGCAACGGGACATGGGGTGGGGAAAGCGGGCGCTATCGATAAAATCACCGGATTCCTTTTATTAAATCATCCATACAAATCTTCAATATGCAAATGAAGTGGTGCACTTATGTACGAAAATGGACGGGGCAGTTGTTATTGTGTAGCAGGCCGAGTTGGGTCAATGTGGCAGATAGAGAGTGGACAGCGCGCGTACGGTTAGAACGCTTGCTTGTCTTACAACAAGCTGCAGCCAGCAAAACGCAGTACGAGCAACTATGTACCACTGGTGGAAGGCCGAAAAAGTCCGCCTGCTTGCGTACCAACACACATTGCTGCCACCGCAAAGCGCCTGAAGCAGCAGTGATCAACTCCGACGAAGACGACAACCGGGCCGGCGTTGAGGCGAATAGTTAGTGTTACTGCACACGGCACTTGTACAGGGTGATTCACTGGGCAATGATGTGATAGCTGCAACGGTGTTGTTGTTGTTGTTGCTAGTTGGTGGTGGTGGTGGTGGCGGCGGCATTAGCTCCGTTTAACTGAACGATCGCACTCGTTTACCACCGTAACTGATGCGAGCACAATGTGCAAAATGCCGCGCAGCCGCGCAAGCGCAACGAAACGTATCGACGCGGCGTACGATGTGGCAGCGACGCGCCGCTTTGCAATGCTCGCACGCCGCTATCAATGAAGTTCGTTTACACCGTGTTCGTTATATGTACACCTGTACCGGGTGGACGTAAGCGCGATGTGTGTGAGACATATGTACATGTATGTAGTGGTGGTGCTGTTTAATGGGAATGTGAGCGTGTGTATGTGTGTGTGTTGCACGGCGTTGAATGCGTCGAAGCGCTTCCAAGTCAAGATGCGGTCTCTCAACAGTGGACAAAAATTCTTAGAAACTTATCACGAATGTTGTCGGCTTGTTGCCAGCGGTCAATTATGACATATTTTGATGGTAGCCAATACATCGCATTGCGGCAGGAATTTCTCGACAACCAACAAAAACCAACGAACGAACGACCAACCGACCGACTGTGCTGACGATCAATGTGCCATGCAACGAGTTAACCGTAACCTTGCAGCAAGTACAGCTGCAACAACAACAGCAAGAGCAGCAGCAGCAGCGGCGGCGGCGGCGGCGGCAGTTGGACAGCGACACATCAAAGTGACCAACCAGTCAGCGATACCGGCAGCCAGCCGTGTTTTTGCCAGATTTGTCAGCCATTGCCATCGATGATTAACTATCCAACCGACACATACACACATTCACACATAAGCACATGTTAGTACGCTGTCGGCTCGTTGCTGCGTTCGCCTATACGATCGCTTTAATCGTATGTGGGCATCAACCGAAAATATTTATGTGACAATGTTCATATACAAACGAGCGTATTCATATTTTAAACTGCAAAAAATAAATTCAAGAAAAAATAAGCGTCGCGCGGTAACGAGAAATTAGTCGATCCGCTTGTTTCCGAAATCGGCTTTTCTCATTTACAACTGTTTTGTGGCGAGATCAATACCTCTTGCTTGTACAAGGCACTTGTAAATCAATATCAGCAAATCAGATTTACATCGAAAATCAACAATGAAACTTTTGTGCGTTCCAGCCGCCACAATTTTGAGTTAAAACTCTACAAAAGCTTCAATTATTTGTTTTCAAAATTTAGGCTTTAATGCGTCAAACTTTGTTACTTTTCGTGGCGCCAATTAATTGGTTTACCAAGCACAATCGTTCATACACTTCATATTTCCCAATTTTAATTAAGACAGTATTACGTCTGGAACTGTATTAAGCCTAAAAATTTATGTATGTAAGTGTACCATATGACCCGCTCATATGTACATGAATATTACTTGTAGCGGCACTAACAGAAAACATAGAACAAATATATTTATATACAGTTGGCAACAATATTAGCGCAATACCCTATTTTTGCTCATTTCATCGTTTTAGTAGAGCTGATGGTGGCCAGAGTGTAAGACGGAGAAATGGGGAACGTTTTTCAGATGAATGTGTGTTGAGCACTTCAAAGCATTGTCCATACATAAGGATCTGTTAAGCGGTTACAAGTCAAAATGGTTGGGTCTTTAATACTCCTCGGAGGTTCTGTGTAGGCGGAAAAACAAAAAAAAATATTTTGGAAGGAGTTGTTCCCATAATAGAGAAGTTATCAGCAAAAGAGATGTAATGCTTCAGGATGATTTTGCGATTTTAAGTTGATTCCAAGAATTTTGAAAAATAGGAAAATGTCTGAGGTATTGCGATAGTATTGCCGCTGACTGTATGTATGCACAAGGTGCGTTGCAAAGTAAACAAGACTTATTGAATCTAGCGCCCCTGGTGGCGCCAACTATAAGTCGACTGGTGCGTTAGAATCTGCTATCTTTATCGATTGTCCAGTGACAACTTCATGACATTTCATCCATTGGAAGTGAAGTTATTGCGTTTTAAGTGTCAGTATGTTTGTGTTATCGGTGCGAAAATGAGCTTCGAACAAAGAGCCAACATTAAATTTTGTTTTAAAATTGGTAAAACTTTTACCGAAACGTTTCAATTAATGAAACAAGTTTATGGCGATGATTGCCTATCCCGTAGCAGAGTGCACGAGTGGTTTCAATGTTTTCAAAGTGGTCGTGAGAACATAAATGACGATCAACATGTGTGTCAATCAAAATCCGTGATCACCGGAAATTCCATCGAAACAGTGCGTGAATTCATCAAACATCAGCCGAAATCATCATTGAAATTCATGGAAATGGAATTGAAAATCTCCAAAACATTGATTTATCGCATTTTGACCGAACATTTGTGCTTACGAAAGGTGTGTGCACGGTTTGTTCCGCACAAATTGACTGACGACCAAAAATTGCTCAGAATCCAACATTCGAAGGACGATTATTTGACCAAAAATCACATTTCAACCATTAACCACTCCCCGTTTTCACCTAATATGGCACCGTGCCACTTCTTCCTCTTCGGAGAAATGCATTTGTCCATGAAAGGAAAGCGTTATGCAGACGTAGAGGCCATTCAAAAGGCTTGCACCGGCATACTGGCGGCATCCAACAGTGTATTGAAGCAGAAGGAGACTATTTTGAATAAAATAAATTGATTTTGCCGAAAAAAACCATTTGTTCTGTTTTTTTAAAGGTCCTGTTTACTTTGGAACGCCCCTTGTATGTATGTATTTGTTTACAACTTCTGAGAATGGAAAGCTTAAGTATGTAATATATATGTATATATGTTAAGTATGATATCTGGGCTCTTAATTTCCTAAGCCTAAAAATATCAAGATGTTTCTTAAGTTATATTTTTAAGGGTTTGAAAATCCCATGGGAGCTCCTATTGCTTATATGATCGCATTTAATAATAAACGAAATGCGTTGATGTCAAAGAAACCGTCGTCAGAATTGAATTCATAGGTTTTGTAGTTACACCTAAAAACACACACCAGTATAATTTCACAGCCATTGCATAACCAATAAGCCAGATATTATTGGTCTAACTTGATTATTATTCAATTGTTCCAATATTCCGAACATCCTTTAAAATGACTACCCTTGTATGGCTTTTTGAGTATACATATATCATACATTTGAAGCGTAAACGGAAAAAAGTAAATAGGGGCATCCCAGAAAGTTCCGTCTTTTTCCCCTTGCTCTGGATCATAGTGGTGAACGACATTTTAAGGGAACTTAAGGAACGAAGCTGTCCGATGGTTCCTGCGCTGAAGATGGTAATGAGATAAATCCTAACCACCACTTACCATCTCACCCAAGGGTATCTAAATATGGTAATCAAGTAAGCAGATAGAAATGGGAGACTCATTTTTCAACCAGTGAAAAGGGTGAAGTACTTGAGGCTTAGCCTCTCCAGGAAACTGTCATGGAAGCCAAACATCACGGAGAATGTGTGATAGATATCGATCGCGTTATATTTCTAAAGAGTAGCTATTGAGAAGAGGTGGGGCCTCTTACTAAAAGTAGTACTCTACGAAAGTGTAGTTAATCCAATAGTATTTTATAGGGTAATTATTTGGAGGAGAGACCTCGAAAAAGCCACACTAACTAAGCAGATGACACTCAATGCCGCACAACACATTGCACTTGTAGACATCGCTGGTAGGTTTCTAATTAGACTTATAAAATTATAATATTGAAATTATCCACAACTTCGACTCCGTCCATTACAATCTAAATCACTGTATTGTGGAACCTTCACATGGTGTTTCCAACTTTGCTCACGCACCTGCGAGAGGTTTGGGGAAAAGGTGCAGTGGACTTTTTCACGGATAGATCGAAGTTCAGAGGGAGGGTAGGAGGTGGAGTCTTCTGCCGGGAACTCTCTATTAACTCTAGTTTCGGGCTATCAAATCATTGTAGCGTCTGTAAAGCGGACGTGACTAAAGTAGCAGATGTATTGCTTCGAAGTGCAGCTTCCTTCAGAGAAAGCTAGTCAAGGAGTACATGACCTCATTAGCAGCAGCTTCAAGCTTTTTCCATATTAGTCCTGAATGGATGCTTGATCACTGCAGCATCACCGGAAACTGGGCATCCAATTTCAGATAGTCTGTTGTGCAATGTCCTCTTGTATTCTAGCGCTGCACTTATGTACCTCCAGTGAGCTTGGCAGGCGCTGGTCGACAATCAGAACTTGTGCGACTGCGAAATCTTTCTGGAAGAAAGATAAAGATTGTTGCCAAATACAAGAAGAGCTCGCAGAATCTGGAAGTCACTCAAGCGACTATTTCAAACTTATAAATCAGTCAGATACATACAAAATCAAAGAAAATTCGGTGTTATTTGGTTTCAAACCAAGACGTATTGAAATGTCAGAAATACTGCTTGAACGCTGTCTATGTATTTGGTGAGATCAGAAAGGGATGCTGTATTACAAGCTTCTTCTTTAGGGGTAAACCATTTATGATGAAAAACTCATCATATTAAAGCGAGTGAATATCGATAAACACACGAACTTTGTGACCAAAAACGAGAGAAAACATTTCCATCATGACAACGTTCGGCCTCATGTTGCAAAACCAATTAAGGACTATTTGGAAAACAGCGACTGGAAAGTTTCGCCTTTTTAGCCCATAATTTATAACAACATAGTCGAGCTGGCACACTCTGACGGACTTGAGTTAAACATTGGACAAACGAAAGTCGTGGTAGTCCAGCAGAAACCAATTAGAAATTGACATTCACGAGATCGAGTTCGTCGCGAAGCATTACAACTACTGCCGCAGGAGCGCTGTCGGATACAAACGGCAGGATTAGCAAAGAAAGCGCAACGTTTAGACGAGAGCGATCAGTATGAGAAAGCACTCAAATTTCCAGAGGTCCAATATTTGGAATATTATTCAGCTGAGGTGTAATGAAGTCATCGCATTCGCTTCTAGGCACACACGTCACTGTTGACAATCATGACTTTGAAGTTGTAGATAATTTCGTTTCTCTTGGAACCAGTACTAACCCCAACAACAATATCAGCCTTGATAACCGACGCAGAATCACTTTTGCCAACATGTGCTACCTTTGAGAGAGTAGGCAATTGAAAAGTAAAGTCCTCTCTCGATGAACAAACCCCCTCATTATTCCCGTACTGCTATATGATGCGGAGGTATGGACAATGACATCGCTGGATGAGTCGGCCGTGGTAGTGTTCAAAAGAAAGATTTTGCAAAAGATTTATGGTCCTTTGCGCATTGGCAACGGTGAGTGCTGCAGTCGATGGAACGATGAGCTGTACGAGATATGCGGTGATATTGACATAGTTCAGCGAATCAAACGGCAGCGGCTGCCATGGCGAGGTCATGTTGTCCGAATGGATGAGAACACCTCAGCTTTGTAGGTATTCGATTCAGAACTGGCCGTTGAAAGCAGAGAAAGAGGAAGGTTTCCACTCCGTTTGTATCTCAATTTGGCGCCAAATAGCGAAAAGAAGAAACGGCTGGGCGTTGTTGATAAAACCGCTTACGCGGTTATAGTACGCCAGTAAAGAGGAAGAAAGAAAATCAGCTGGAATGGCGCAAAGACCAGAACCATTAATCGCGTAAGATGGTAAAACCGCGTAATGGTGTTCACTATAGCAAGGACTACTCCAAGAAAAAAACAGCCTTGATTTGCAATCACTTTCCTAACGCTTGCCATTGACGTTGAAAGCGCTTTACTTGCAACAGTTAATTGCCGCCTAAAAATAACAAGCAATACGAATACATACAACTTGAAATGAAACTTTTTACTTTGCATAACTTGAATTTATAAAAAAAAACACAACAACAATAAACTTATTAAAAAGCAACGCATAATTTAACGATTTAACGCAATTACGACAAGTATTTCGGCCTTAATAAGGAAACAATAACATAAATAGAAAAATATAATCAGAAACATATAGAAAGGCAGACAAACAGCCAAAGGTAGATGGTGCACCTTCATACAAGTAAATACATACAACCATTTCACGGCACTTCATTCACAATAAACCACCAGCGCTGGCGCGTCCGAGCGCTACTTCAACCTAAAGTGATTTCGAAGCCGAATTTTTTGGAAAATAAATACATTTTTTCACAATTTCATTCTGTTTATTTGTTTGTCTGTTAGCGAAAAGTAAACAACGCAATCATGGCAACAAGTATTCACCGCGTACGCAACGATATGTCGGTGCACGAGTGTGTGGATGGATGGATGAGTTGTAGGAGCAGAAGAGCACGACTGCAGTCCAAATAATTATGAGTGTGTATGTGTGTGTTTTTCTTTCTATATGTATTTGAACAATATTGACACAAGTCACAAGTGCCCAGTCAGCGTGATTTGCGGGAAATCCTCTATTGGTCTGGTTTAATGAATTTGTTTAACCCCGGTCAATTTCACGTGAAAAGGCGGACAACAATTCGGTTAAGTACAGTGGATACTGCTTTAAGTGGTAACATTTTGGGAACCGCAAAAATTATCAGCAAACTTGCCGACTAAGCCACCTCTAGAGATAGCTTTAAGGATATATAAAATCCAGTGAACTTCTGCTTCTTCTTTACCGCTTAACTCTGTCAACGTCGCCGTATATTTCGTACAGCTTATCGTTCCATCGACTGCGGTAAATCTTTCTCTCGACCACTTCTAAGACCGATTCATCGGGTGGTGACATTGTCCATGTCTACGCACCATATTGCGGAAAGGGAATAATGAGGGACTTATAAAGTTTGGTCTTTGTTCATCGAAAGAGCTTTACTTTTCAATTACCTACTCAGTTCGAAGTCGCACCTGTTGGCAGGAGTTATTCTGCGTTGGATTTCGAGGCTAACGTTGTTGTTGGTGTTAGTTCTGGTTCCAAGATAGAGGAAATTATCTATGACTTCGAAGTTAGGTCTGTCAATAGTGACGTGCGAGCCAAGTCGCGAGTGCGCCGACTTTGTTTGATGTCAGTAGATATTTCGTCTTGTCCTCTTTAACAACCAGACGCATTTGCTTCGCTTCCTTATCTAGTCACGTACGCCTCTCTTCCTTACCCAGTCTTGAGAAAGCAGAAATAACGGCGCGGTTGTTGAGGCCAATGATATCAATACATCGGCGTACGCCAGCAGCTGTACACTCTTAGAGAAGATTGTACCTTCTCTAATCCTCTGAACTTGTATTCACTTAAGTAACTTTTAACAAAGATCTAAGTACCGCGACGACCAAAAAATTATAAAAATATTTTTCAACTTTTCAATCTGATGCTGTCTTTAACTACAAAACTTTCAAAATATACTTGAAAATTATTTTAGAAATAGCTTTAACTAAGTCCAAAGGTTTCCTCTAACCGGTGACCACTGTATGCCACAAAATCGGTTAAGAGGAAATAAAGTCGCAGACAAACATTTTTTTTAATTCTCTCATTATTTTATATAAAGACAGTACGAAACGTTACAGTTTTCGTGAGTTGTCTTATGGCAAGTCGTTGGCACATGTGGAGCTCATGGACAGACAGACATACAGACACACATATGCCTACTCTAGGAAGAGTAGCCCTGTAGAGAAAAGTTTGTGAAAGGAAACCGTCTTTTGTTCTAAAACAAAATGAATAACACAAATTAATTTAGGGCTAAATATATAAAAAGCGATTTTGAATACATCTAGCTATTATAAAGATAACCCTTTACCTTTATGTTTCAAAATGATTTCGGGTATGCGACCGCCGCGGCTGGCTCGAATAAATTCCAGCCGAAAGGCTCAATCTTCAAACAATTTTTGCAGCAATTGCGACCGTATGTCAGCAAGAAAGCGCTGAATATTCTTTTCTCGAGCTAATCTTATTAAATTCCTCTAGAATAATGTCCTAAATTTTCATGTTGATCCGAGTAATAGTTTCGGAGCTTGAGGCCAGCTAGGCTAAGTGCGTCGTCTTTAAATGCGTTTCTCTTGAAATTGTGTTTTTGAAGTCGGTTAGCATGATTTCTCGGGAACTACTCAACCGATCTTCATGAAATTTTACACAGGTCCTTGGGATACAATTTTGAGCGACTTGGACTAAGAAGTTTTTCGATTACAACTATTTGAAAAAAATGTCACGAAATTCTCTTCTTTTTTTTTGTAAAAATGTCTGCCAAAAATCCAATTTTCGGTTTTTTCTTTCGTCCACGTTCAAAGTTAAGGTTTTAATTACATGTTTTTCACTTTAGATGATCCTGTAAAGAGTTATCTTGCCAACGAGTTCTCATCTTTTTTCCGAAGGACACCGGAAATGGCGTCGCAATGGCCGAGTTTAAAATATTTTTTTCCAAAAATTTCAGAAGTTATTTTTTAATATTGTATGTAACAATAAAAAATTCGAATAAAATATTTCATTTTTTATACGAAAAAAAAATTGTTGAAAAAATTGAGGAAAACCATGTAACCACATCTAACCCACGTCCACAACGCAAGATATTGCGCTAACCAAAAGTTAGCTTCCTTCAATAAATTGATTCTTTCGTTGGTTGTATGGCATGTAGCACCGTCTTGTTGGAACCAAAGGTCATCCATATCAACAGCCTCCAATTCAGACACGAAAAAGTCGTTAATGATGACTCTTTAGCAGTCCCAATTGATATCAACAATATGAACAGCCTATTTTTTGAAGAACTATGAAACAATTACTCCAACTGCCTATATAGCATACCAAATAGTAACTTTTTGAGCATGTATGTAACATCATCTCAACAATGACTTGTGGATTATCGTCTCACCAACTGCGACGATTTTGTTTATTAACTTCCCCTCTTAACCAAAAGTTAGCTTAATCGCTGAACAAAAGTTTCTTGTGAAAATCGGAATCAGTGACCATCTCGTTTTGAGCCCATTCACCAACCTGCGACGCGCTGATGGTCGTTCGGCTGCAGTTCTCGCACGAGTTGGATTTTGTAACAACGTAAACCATGATCCTGCTGAAAAATATTCCCTATAGTGGAAGGGCATAGTTTCGGATAGACTCATTCAGGTCTTATTCCATATTCTGCTTCCTAGCTGCAATAGATTCTTTGGTGCGTACTGTACGGCGTCTCTGAGCATGCGTATTATCTACGAGGATAAATGTGATGCGAAACCGATCTATGGTTGCTCGAATTACCGACTCTGCTGGGCGAATATTAGTCGAAAAGACTAACTCCGAAAAGTTTATTGCCTTATTGAAAAAAACAGTTCTAAAAAAATACACATACATACATGTGTTGTTTGAAGATGGGGCTAGTTTTCGTCCTTTCTTCATGGTCCATGAAATCCCAAACTATTTGTCCCTTCTTACAGTTTATGTGAAAGAGCTCCCCAACGCTTGAGAACGACGTGTGAGAGACCGATTTAGGTCTTCCTCAATTGATGCGCTAGCGGCAGCAAAATTCTCAAAAAATTTTCCACTAGACGCTCAATTGTTGATCTGACAGAGCGATTATGACGACCATAAATTGAATGAGCGCTCTTAAAGTTGAGGCCACTGACTCCGAATTTCGGTAGTAAATTTTAATAATTTCCATGATGAAATGGCAAACCTTACTGAAGAGAAATGTCAAAAGAGCGGGAAAAAATATGACGTCGTTTGCTGTTCCTATCGGTCTACTTTTGTAGGGTTCATGTTGAAAAATCCGTTACATATGTAGTCACAGCTATCTAAATATAAGGATAGTATACGTCTACTCTTCATGGTTCAAGAAATCCCAAACTGTTTCGCCGTTCTTATAGTTTAAGTACGTGGAAGTGCTCACCACACTCCCGAAGTTCCCATGTACTTATGTTAGACATACGCATACTGTTGTTTATTAAACTACACCTGCCTTGAAGTTATCCGAACTAACAAACAGATCTAATATTTTTTTGCATTACATAAATATGCTCATAGGAGTGAGAGAGAGAATCTTATGTTAGAAATTTCTTCATATTGGTTAGAAACGAGTATCGTGCAAAGTGGCTGGGGTAAGATAGTTTGCACTTCTTAGATATTTGAGTACTTTGATAGCCGTATAATACATATTCTACTGCTATTACTCACATATTTTCTTTATGATCTTAAATTTCCGAACACTATTTTTCTTATGCGTCTAAATTTCATATTTGAAATGCTTTTTAAAACTATTAATATTGGAAGTTTTGAAGAAATCGATGGAAATTCTCAACCGGTTGTTAAATCAGCCATTTTTATTCAACGTTATTTCCTTTTTGAGCATGAGTTCACAATTGGGCAACACGGCACATTTAACTGACAAGTAATTATAACTTGACAGCTGTCAAACGCAAACAGTTGTCAAAAATGTGCCAGCTGCCGTTGCGGGTCGACTTTCCTACAGGCCCCATATATTTATTTATATTCTTACAGCTGGAAGTGAGTGCAACATTGCAATCTCTGCCACACATTTACGACTGTTCTCTGCACCTCTATTTTCGATATTTTATTTTTTGCATCATCATCAACATAAACAACAATACTAGATACAGTATACACCTTCCTATCAGCGGACTTTAATGTGTTCAAGTGTTTTAAATGTACAGACCACGTCTACAACTCTGTATATTTGTTTGGGCAGTACGTTTTGGAATATTTGAAAAAAAAAACGAAAGAAGTTAGAAAAAATAAGCAAAGGAGCCTTGCAGTTTGGATGGCGGCGCAACATATCGGTTCGACGACTATAACTTGAGTGGTCTAATGAAATATGCGCTTGGGTGGCACAGGCGGAAGAAGCAACACATACAGCTGAACAAGCAGGCGATGGCGGACAGCGGACTGCGGAACACTTGTGCCGGCCGCTACAGCGTTCCATATTTTATGCCGCGTGAGGCGGCGGAACATTTCCTTTCGCATTGACAGTGCTGAGAAATTAAAGTGTTGCAGATTTTAGAGTGTGAATTGACTGTGGTGGCGATGCTACAACAAATTAACAAATTCATCTCATTACAATTGATGACAAAATCCAACATCTGCCGTGATTCATCTCGGCGGCTTTAACTGCGCACCGTTGGGACGCTAGCGAGCCGGCGATCATCCGGACGCGACCACGCCATGGCAAACTCCCTTCTAACGTGTCATTTGAGTGGTGGCGGTTTTAGCAATTGGATAGAAAAAAAATCTCAACGTTTCCGTCATTAATCAGCGATAAAAGCTTCTAATGCATTTCGGCCTGTCAATGTTTTGTGTTTTACTATACGTCGTCGTCGTCGAATTTGCGTTGTGACTCTCCTTGACGGCAGCGGCCAGTCGGCCGGCCGGCCGGCTTGTCTTGCTTAGCGTTAGTTAGCTTAGTTGCTGCGCCGGGGTCTGGCATTTTTTTATCGTTATTTGATTCCGAGAATTTACGACACTCAAGCGGCATTCGCGCGTTTCGCCAATCCTAAAAAAGTTATTAAAATTCAGAATATGGCTGAGGTGATAAAATGACAGCACAACACCCACATATGGACAAACGAGCGGCGCACACAAATGCACACACATGCGCGCGGCGAGCGAGGCGGCGAGGTGGACGCGAACGCCAGCGAATGCATGTGCCGACATGAGAACGCGCCGTGTTGCTATGTGTACATGTGGCTTAGCGGCGCACGCATGCGCGAATTTCACAAACCACTGCACTAGAAAAACAACAACAATAACAATAATGATAGCAACAAAAACAAGTGGAGTATTATAACAAATAACTAAGCAAGGCTTACAGCAGATTAAAAGAATTGGCAATTTTTACGGCGACATTCGCGCGATACTCGTTCGTTGAATGAACGAAAGAGTGGCGGCGCGGCGCAAAAGTAAAATAATAAAAGAAAAAGTCCACAACACACAACAGGAAAAGGTAAAAGCAGAACGTATACAAAAATCGCATGCAAATGCAAACAAGTCTAAATGAGTTTGCCGCCGCTGACCCGCGAGCGCACCGCAACTTCCACGGCCTAGGCATTGGTTGTTGTATGCGCATGTTGTTGGTGATTGCGGTTCGTCGACGTCGTCGGTCGGATATGCGGTCAGTAGCAGGCCGCGCTTGCCATGCCTCTTTGCCGCTTTGAGCCAAACGAAACGGTTTCGGAGTGGGAAATACTTTATTTTGATATAAATTAATGGATTAAGTCGCATCAAGATGCATCGAATGGGGCACAGCTTGGCGGCCAATGCTACAAAAGCAAAGCGAAAACAAATAAAACAAGTAAAAACGTTAACTTCGTTTATATCGAAGCTATAATACCCTGCACAAGTGAAGAAGTTTCCATACAAGAACATAATTTGGTTGTCATTTTTCAGTTTGTATGGCAGCTATATGTTATTGTGATCCGATCTGAACAGTTTCTTCGGAGATTGCAATATAGCTTTAGAAAATAATCCATGCTAAATTTCGTGAAGATATCTGTTCAAATGAAAGAGTTTTCCATACAAGCTCTTGCTATCGATCGCTCGGTTTGTATGGTAGCTATATGCTATAGTAACCCGATCTGAACAATTTCTTCGGAGATTGCATAGTTTTCTTAGAGAATTATCCATGCCAAATTTCGTGAAGATATCTCGTCAAATGGAAAAGTTTTCTATACAAGCTCTTGCTATCGATGTTTCGGTTTGTATGGTAGCTATGTGCTATAGTGACCCGATCTGAACAATTTCGTCGTAGATTGTAGCGTTAACTTGGATAGTAATCTGTGCCAGATTTCGTGAAGATATCTCGTTAAATACAAATGGTTTCCATACAAGCACTTGGTTCCCATCGTTCAGTTTGTATGGCAGCTCTAAGTTACAGGGATCCGATATCGGCGGTTCCGACTAATGAGCAGCTTCGTGGCGAGAAGAGAATGTGGTCAAAATTTCAAATCAATATCTCAAACACAGAGCGACTAGTTCGGGTACTGGGGGACATGGCTAAAACGACTCAGCTCGTCAAGCTGATCATTTACAATATATACTCCTACTTTTTCTTCCGGGTCTTACAAACTCTCTGATAAACTTAATACGTATATACCCTGTGCAGGGTATAATGATAGCCAACAAAAGCAAATACACGCAATGGGCAAGAGAAAATTAACGAGACGACGCAAATCAGGTACCGCCAGCGACATCACTACTGTGGAATTTATTTTAAGGATTGATTTTTTTCACAGCCCCGCACCGCTGCTTAGTTGTTTTGATTCTTTTCAGCGCAGTATGAACAAAAAAGAAAAAGGAAAGCAAGCAAACAAATATCAGAAACATTTACGGTTGAATTAAGCAATAAATGGGTTGTGAATGCGAAAAATGACAATATCCAGTGGCGCGCCGGCGCAGCGCTGGTGTGAATCATCGTCGCATATATCGGTTTTTGTTCGTTTGTCGTTGCGCCGTTTTCTTATTTCAATTTTATGGCGAAGTTTCATTAATAAACATCAAATTAATCCATTTAAGTGATATGAAGCGATCTTTTTCTTGTAGAAAAATTTCTTAATAAATGTGCTCGTGTGGCAATGAATAAGTGGTGACCTTGAGTTTGTACGCTAAGGACGTAAATATGTAGAAGCTCATATATATGTATATATATATGTAGTCACAGGTACGTAGGTGTGAAGATTTTATACAGAAATTAATAAAAAATTATAGGTGATTCGTATGCGAATGCATCGCTAAGTGACTCAATTTGAGCAAATGTGGCGAATCAATATTCCATTTTGCACTTTAAGGGTGTCAAGACTGCTAAATAACGGAAATAAAGTTCTTGATGAATGGACGAAGTCAATATGAGTCTCCCATGCAGTGTTTGGACTACTTACTTCAAAATACTTCAATTCGTCATCTGAATAGGTGGTCTATTAGTCGAGATCTTCAATTGAAACCAAACAAAATACAGCTTGTGGAAGAACTGAAGCCGCTCGACATTCCCAAGCGACATCGCTTCAGCTCTTCGGCTCTTGAAAAGTTCCAAGAAGATTCAACGTTTTCGAGGCAAATTTTGTTCAGCGATGAGACCCATTTTTGGCTCAATGAGTATATAAACAAGCAAAATTACCGCGAAGAGCAACCTAAAGAGACTCAAGAGCTGCCATTTCATCCAGAAATAAAAACGGTTTAGGGTGGTTTGTGGGCCGGTGAAATCATCGGTCTACATTTCTTCAAAAATTATGCCGATGAGACCATTATCGCGCCATGATAACCGACTATTTGATGCCAGAAATTGAAGCTCGTGATCTCGGCGACATTTGATTTCTACAAGGCGGCGCCATTTCCCACACATCGCATCAATCAATGAATGTATTAAGAGAAGACTTCGGTGGGCAGATAATTTCATGTTTTGGGCCAAGATCGTGTGATATCACATCGTTACACCTTTTCCTGCGGGGATATGTAAAGTCTAAAATCGATTTAGACAATCTCGATTTCGATTCAGGCCTTGGAGTAGAACATCACGCGTGTCATTCGCCAGTTACCAGTCAAAATGCTCCAACGAGTCATCGAAAATTGGACTCACCAGATTGACCACCTTGGAAGCAGCAGCCAACAACTAAAAGAGATAATCCTCAAAAAATAAATGCCAAAGATTTATCTTACGAATGATAATAAACATTCCCCGTAAAATTTGAAGTTTATGTATTTTTTATATAAAAAAGTAGGGAATCTCGATGTGGATCACCCTTTAGTAGTAAACTTACTGCTTCGAAGTGCAGCTGCTTTCAGGGAGGGGAGTATTCACTCCTACAGCAAGGCGGTAATACGAGCGTTGAGCTTGCAAACTGTGCGCTCAAAGTAAGTCAATATGTGTCTAATCTCACTAGATACCTCATCAAGCGACAGCATTATCATTCTCGTTTAGGTGCCTGATTATAGCGAAAACGCTGGAAAAGTACAATCGATGAGCTCGCAAGAGGGGACAACAACTGCGATATCGTACAAAGGGATGACGCAGGAGCGTTGGACAAAACATCAACCCTTTAAAGACGACTATCATTCCGTTTTCGAGATGCAGGTCTCTGCATGGCCTCAGGAACCTTACACTGGGAGGTACCTTGACACTGGGGAGAGATGACTAATG
Organism: Bactrocera neohumeralis; assembly: GCF_024586455.1. Lineage (NCBI taxonomy): Eukaryota > Metazoa > Arthropoda > Insecta > Diptera > Tephritidae > Bactrocera > Bactrocera neohumeralis. The sequence goes on from NC_065921.1 coordinate 24,185,318, forward strand.
AGATGTTTTTAGTTTAAAGTTATCTACTCATACATTATTGTAATTTTATTATTTAAATTCTAATATGCATCTGTAGTGATGACTAATATGGTTAAATATCTTAATCTCACGCTGAATTCCTCTTCGCGGTGAAATCAGCATGTTGATCCAAAGATACTGGGGTTGCAAGCCAAGGATTGTCAGATGGTTGTACGCCATGGTCGTGCCACCGATTATCATAAATGGAGCGATGGCTAGGGCTCCGAAAGCATAGCGACTTCGGTAGGACTTCAACAATCGCACCTGCAATGATTCGCCTTCATCTGCGTGACGGGTGGCATGCGTACATGTCCACCGCTTCAACTAAGTAGTAATCAGTCAAGTCGCCAAAGACACACTGTTCCAAATGACAACAGAAGGGTTTGGCAGTGGTAAGGTAATCTCTTTCCAGCGCATGAAAGACTTAAGTGGCGACATACCACTGGCTTTTCTCCCTACGGATAGCATTACCAAAAAGGTTAACTTCACTGAGTTGTTAAAAGTTAGCCTCAGCAGTAAGGTCGAATGGATTGATTCCACTCTCGAGCTACTGCTTAGAGACAGTACAATCAAGTGGTACACCGACGGCTCGAAAACGTCGGAGGGAATTGGCGCAGGGATTGCAGGACCACGCACAAAACTTTCCACTCCTATGGGTAGAGGTCTTTGCTACAAGTCAAAGTTTAGAATTTAAACTTCAGTGCAACCGTCTCAATGTACTTATAGCTATACTAAGCGATAGTCAAGCGGCACTCAAAGCGATTTCCACGTAGGAGATCAAACGGCTGAATAGTCTATGAGATCGTAACCAAGCGCACCTTATTTTGGTGCCAGGTGCCGGCAATGAACTGGCTGATGAGCTTGCCCGCTCCGCAGCATCCACCAGCATGGCAGGAACGGAAACTTTCATTGCGGTGAGTCCCCTCACCATAAAGGAGCTGCTCCGCAATGATAAAGCAGTGGGAGGGAGGGGGTATTGGCAGCATCTCCAAGGCATGCGCCATGCCAAGTTGCTAATGGGTGGTTACAACCTGATAATGTTTAAATATGTAACCAACCTCTCAAGGGTAAAACTCAGGCTACAGAAGCACTTATTTAAATGAGCCTAGCTTCTTGTGCGAATTGCCAGTTCTCCGACTTGGAGTCTGAAACACCAGAACACCTGCTAATCGACTGCACAGCAGTCTGTAGACGCAGATTAAAGGCCCTTGGATCCATGTTTCCAAATAGGGATCACATCGCCTAAAAAGCACCTAGCAGTATATTGGAATTTATCACTTCGCGAGGGCTAGTTGAGACGTTGTGACTTGGGAGAGGGCACAATAGATTCTAGATCGCGATGCAATCCTCATTTACTCATTTAATGTAACATATGGGAGGAAAAATTGTGAACAGCGATAAAACAGTGTCAGTTAAAACTACTTAGCCGGTCTTAGCGAAGGTATGAGTTAAGAGAACACATGAAAAGGAAGGCGACTTTAGAAGGCGCCATCAAAACAACAATTTCGTAGAAAAAACAAACAAAATTTAAAACTAAATATGCCTAGACTTTATAGCATAAGTGCTGTAAATTTTTTCACAAGTAACTACTATTTATTGTCATGCCTTTCATTTGTTTAGAACAAACGATTTTTAATGGAGCCATGCGCTTTGGCAAACATCTTCTGAAAGCTTTTGTCAACTCCTGACACAAAATCAAGCAAACATCCTCTAAAAGCGACTGGATGGATGCTTCCTACGTGGCATATTAACGCTCACTGCACATGGTATTCCCACTGCTGGAGCCAGCGCAAAGGATGCGCAATGTAATCGATACGCTGAGCAAACGGAAAGTTAGTCTGGCCTTTTGTTTACGATTTCCGAGAGCGCAGAGCCGTACGACGAAGGCGTCAAAGTTGAAGGATGTGCACATTGTTAATGGTGTGAAATTAAAGTAAATTGTTTTTAGCACACGCACACACATACACACACGCACATGCTGGTGTGTTGCAGTGCACAAAGGAAGGCCACAAAGTACACCGGTAAATAAGTGTTTATTCGCATGTAAATAAAAGCACAGACAAACACAAGACATACGAGCACATGAAAGGGTTGTGTAAAATGAAGGAGATAAAAAAAAAAATATATTCAAGAAATACTGCGGCCATTTAAATGAGGTGTTAATAGCAAATTTTGCAATATTTGTTCGCGAATGTCGCTTTCTGGCACTTTCATATGAAGGTGCCACACTTAGCGGTATGAACCAGTCGCGCACTTATTATTAATTGCGTGTGTACATAGGTTTATATGTGGTCTGTCCGATAAGTACTCAGTCTAGTCGTCGGATGGCGCCATTATTGCAAGAGAAACAAGAGATTGTCGCATTTTCGTCAGCTACTCTCAAAATTTCGTCTGAATCGGAAAGAGCTTACGCGTTGTTATTGTAACGGATACCTAATCCCCGTTTGGTTGGTAAAGATTTGATAAGTGGTCATCGAGGTCATTCAACGAAAGCCCAGGAAACGCGCTGTTTCGACGAGGTCGGACCATTGGGAGAGGGGTGTCAGATGAGTAGGGTTAGCAGGGCATGCAAGGAGTTGGCTAGTGTCATGCGGGGACTCGTTGCACGCTGGACATATGTTGATATTTTGGGGCCGATTCTTGATAAGAAGGAGTTGAACCTTCCACAATATTCAGAACGAAGTTGCGCAATGGTCACTCTAGATTCCCGTGGCAACTCGAACTCTTCGTCTGCAATGGGTGATAGTTTGACTCCAAGTACGCCATTCACTGAGAGGGAGTCGGTGAAAGTGTTAATGGCTCCACTGTGAATGACGGTCAGTGCATGTCTGACGTTTGTTGTGTCCGAAGTCGCATCGCTTGATGCTCCTAGGAGGCGGTTCCGCTCCAAGTAGATGATTTCTGCGAAAACACCCCCGCAGAAACTGCTTGGAGTGGAGTCCATTATGCTCCTTAACTGGAACCATACGGGCCTCACTGTGTAGGGGTTCGATGGGAGACATTAAGAGGCATCCTGTTGTAGTCCGGAGTGCATAGTTCTGACATGTCTGTAGTTTCCTCGTCGTTTCATTGCATCCAGGCGACCATTGTATGTTGCCAACTAAATTTCTTTGTCTTTTCCTCCCGACTACCGACTTAAGGATTTTATTGTGGCTCTGTACTTTGGCAATAATCGCAATGGTGTGAAGAGTGAAGGAGCACAAGCTGTCGAATGTTACACTTAAAATCTTAGAGTTATTGACGCCGAAAGTTTAATGCCATCGACTGCAATATTAAGGTCAAGTCTGTACTTCTTCGTCCAGTTAGTGAATATGGTCGCTGGGTCTCGGTGAGATAGCCGTTTGCGGCGCTTCCGCCTTCCCAGAGACCATGAAGGTTTTACAAGCTATCTGTACCGACTCCATCGTTCTGTAGCCCCTGCTGTCTGAAGTGCAAAGAGTGCATATACGACTCTGAGCACGTATTTCTTTAAAACTACACACGGCGGTAGTTTGGAAAATTTTTGCAATGTCACTCCTCTCGTAAATGAAGAGCTGTCAGCGAAACGTCAGCTGTAATTATGACAAAACTATGACATACAAAGCATATTAGGCGTCTGTTCGTCCGTGCCATGGAGGAGTAGAGGATACTTTTGCTCACCCATGATGTAATACTTAATACGGTGGTATCAAGGGAGAGATATGAATTGAGATCAGGTTGTGTTCAGCGGATTAAAGTTCCGAACTTCGGCCTTTGGCCTTCCCCTACTATAAAAAAGGATAGAGACAAAGCCACAGTTGCAACAGTAAACTTATCTTAACATGTTGAATTAACTCCAAAGAAGGCAAAGACTATCCTATCGTGCAAAAGGTATTCTCATTATATGACCAAAAAAGGCTATGAAGGTACGAGCAAAACGGTAACAGAACTTTTCTATGCCGAGTTGTTGTGTCAATTTGACACCGGACACCAAGGAATAGTATCCACCCGGCAAACCTCAAACGAAGAAGGCGAAGACTGTACTCTTGGATGGAAAGGTGGTGGCTACTTCTGTGGCTCGCAATGTGTGATCTACAACGACCGCGTACAGAAGGCCAATCAAGTTACAGGACGCTGCAATACCCAAATTATTATAAAGAAAAAGTGGTGCCATCTGACGAAGAAACAGTGTTGTTCAGCGTTCAAATTGATCAAAGTAAGTTACAAACTGTTAGCGTACATATCGTACTCTCCAGATTTGGCTCCGTTCGACTTCTTTTTGTTTCCAAAAAGGAAAAAATACTCGCGCATCATCGATTTGAGCCGCTGCTAAAGAGGTCTATCACGTTAGATCTCCAGAAAATGTATTTTAAAGTCGCACTAAAGAAAATATGCCACAACTGGATCAAGTGTTTTGAACCAAAAGGGGACCATGAGGTTCGCCGGAGGTCTACACTTTTTAGTTGGGCCAAAGAGTTTGGAGCAACGCTGGATCAAGTTTATCGACTTAAAGAGAAATTATAGCAAGAAAGGAAGTTGGGACACCACTGAATCAAGTGTTTTGAGCCAAAAGGAGACCATCAAGTTCGCCAGAGGTCTACACTGGGTCAAGTGTATCGCGTTAAAGAAAGATTACCTCGAGAAATTTACGAAATTTTCGCTTTCCTTTTGTGTTCCAAGTACAAATCGGATGTATGTATATGTTTTGTGCGTGTTTGAGTGTTCTTAAATATGAGAGCATATGTGCGCCACGAACATATGTAGGTATATATATATCTACATGTATATACATATGTACATGACGCATTTGCATTCTCCACGCTTCAAAAGCAAACAGGCCCAACACGTCACAATACCGCAGCGAAGGAATAAAAAATTGCTGGGAAGCAGGATGAAGGTATGGTAAAATATGAGAATGCATCAGTACTAATGGAAGCCGGCAATAGCTGTGAGGCGTCTGCTGAACAGTACGAAGATGAAACGCAGTCATCAAATGGAATGGGGCGCATGTGCGCATGTGTGTGCGTATGGCGTATGTGGCGCAATGTGGAAGGATGATAAAATTGAAATTTAAATAAATAAAAAAGCGAACGGCTTTTGCAAACACAGCATGTCGTCCGCGTCAGAGCAAAAACTTGCAAATAAACAGTAAACGAAGTAGTGGAAAAAATTAAATATATATATACATATATACTATATATATGGTATATACATATGTATATATGAAGCCGACCAACAAAATTTAATAAAAGCAAGGAGACTTAAGGATACGGTGGCAAAAGCAAACCACCTCAAGCGTGTATGGAGTCAACCGAGATGTGGCCGAAGAATTCAACTAAAAAGCGACGAGGCCATGCCGGCCGAAGCGAACAAGAACAACAGTACAACAACAAATAATAATAAATAATATAATAAATAAGCGACAGCGGGGGTAAGAGCAAGTGGCAACACAAGAGTTAGCAGAAGCGGCAGCAACACTAAGAAGCAACAACAACAACATCAACAACAATTTCAAGAGCCAAACAAAGCCAACAGCAGTTCTTTCTAGCTGTTACAAAAATTATGAACAATTCATTTAACACCCCAGCAGCAGCAGCGGTGGCAGCAACAACAGTAGTGGCACAGCAGCACGGCGAAGCAAGCGTTTCGCAAGAGCAAGGCTAGCGGCGTAGCGCGGTGCGGTTAGCTAGCGGTAGGTTTAAGCTTTTTTCAGCTTGGCTGTCTGCGAAGAATGTGTCAGCGTTCGATATTTTGCGCGGGTGCCGAGGCGTTGCTTGGGCCATGCACTTGTCCGTTGGCACGAAGCTCCGATTAAGCGCACCTCAATCGAGCAAATGCAACAGAATGCCGCAAAAGCCAACAACAACGCAGACAATATGTTGCTGTGCGTTGCTCCGTTTTGTTTTTGCATGTTAAATTTAATTTTTGTAAATTATTATATATATTTTTTCTTTGCGGGCTTTCACTCTTACGCTGCGGCTACCTCGGCGCACAATATCAGCAGCAACAACAACATTACCAGTGTAAGGTGCCCCGAACATAGCGCACTCAACGATCCCGGCGTAAATGAAGTGAACGCATATCCAGTTTAAACTTCACACCTTCTGAAATTTCGCTTCGTTGGTCGCTCACTCGCACTGTGCCGTTCCTCCGCAGCTTGGAGCTCGAAGCTCTGGCCGGCCCGGTGCTTTACTGCTGTTATTGTTGTCGCTGTGCGCATCGGTGCAGTGAAGTGTGCGCTGTTGATCGAAGTTGTTGCAGTGGCAAAGGCAGGTGGTGGTGGTGGCGAAGCGACGCTGCCGGGCGGCGACGGCGGTAACGGTGACGGTGGCACTGGTGTTGTTAGTGGCGGCTATGGTGCAGTGCGGGTGAACACGTTCTGACGCTGGTGTAGAATTTCAAAACCCAAAACTTACTTGACTGACCGACCGATCATTCTAGCAGACAGCAACAACAACTATAGCAATAACAACAACAGCAGCGGCAGTGCCGGCAACAGCATGGGGTTTGTGTGTGACGCTGGTGTCGTTTCGTCGCTGTCGTGGGAGCTCTCTCATATGTAAAACAATGCATATTTGCACAACGTATTACCTTTCCTCGTTCACTTTCACACTTTTAGTGGGAATGAATTTACGGTTTACCTGTGCTGTGTAGTGTTTTTAATTTAGTCAAACATCACATATTCCATACAACTAATATACTCGTATGTGAATATGTTTGGGTATTTTCGGGCATAGTGCAACAGAACTACTGACGTTTTAGAACTAATGCTGCATTTCAGCCAACTTAATGATAATAGTAGTGAATATGGCGCTAAAAGTTTTACAAGACGCTGTGCTTCTCCTTGAAGATGGGGCAAATAAAAGTTAAGACACCTTCATGGACTTCTTTATGGTCGTAGGCACCGCTTACGTGGTTATAGCCGAGTTTACCACACGCCGATTGGAGAATCCAAGTGTAGCGAGATCCTTTTCTACCTGGTCTTTCCAACGACGGGGAGGTCTTTCTCTTCCTCTGCCTCCCCACGCCGGGTATTGCGTCGGATCTTCTCAGAGCTGCAATGTTTTCATCCATATGTACGACATGACCTAGCCAGCGTAGCCGCTGTCTCTTAATTCGCTGAACTATTTCAATGTCATCGTATATCTCGTACAGCTCATCGTTTCATCGACCACAGTATTCACCGTTGCCAATGAGCAAAGGACCATTTATTTTCCGCAGCACCTTTCTCTGGAAACCCCTAACGCTGACTCAGCAGATATTGTAATACAGCAGGACGGGGATGATGACTAGCTTTTAGAGTTTGGTCTTTGTTCAGCAGCTCACGACTTCCGGCCTTAGACCAAGTACTCCCAAGTACCAAGATTCTGGCTAGCCAAAAAAACATCCGTTTGAAGAAAAGTTAAAGTGAGAAGGCAAAGCATCCCTCCCCAGGGTTATCCACTGGGTTTGGGACGCGCCATGTAAATAACACCCCCAATGAAAAGTCGAACATGGCTTTGATTGCAATTATTTTAAAACCGAAATAAAAATAACAAACAACTTCTACTTTAATTTAAAACATTCTTCTGAAAACTGTAGAACCAAGTAGAAAAATATGTGACCGAGATGAGGCGGCACTAACTCACACCGGATGTTTTGCAAAATAATATAAAAAACAATTTCTTATTTTTAAGGACATAAGTGAAGAAAGAAAATTTTTAATAATTAAAACGTCAGAAAATACTCTGAAATATGTAATGAACGACCACGCAAACCTAACCCCAAAAAAATCTTTAACAATTCCATAGAATAGTTAAGACTAAAAAAGCTAGGAGAGTTAAAAAAGTTTATTAAAGTTTCGCTGCGATTACTTTTGTTATTAAATCTGAAGTCTAATATACCAGCCAGTAATACAGTGGCCTGAGAGGAACAACTCTACCTCTACTCTTTCTACTTTTAGGTCAACAACACCTGTACCTCTTAGAACCCGCCTTCTGAAAGTACCATCGGCAGATTACAGCACATGCGCGGAGGATGATGAGACACTACAACATTACTTCGGTGAATACCCAGCTATTGGACGGTTTAGGCGGCATATCTTCCACGACTCTCAATTTTACAACTTAAAAGGTATTGGGCATTTAGCGACATTTCATATATTGAACGGGAACGTTTAGTTGAACGGGGTTAAATTAGTTAAAACTTGAGAGCACAATGAGAATAATGATGGTTTAAATGCGGCTGCCAGCGGTCAAGTGTTCCAGTGCCGCGCTTTTCAACCAACCAACGTATATTCTCATATTATTTCGGAAAGGTTTATCCGAATAGACCACGTACAGCACGCAGGAAGAAAATATAGCAGCCGTAGCTGAGAGTGTACGCGAAGACAGTGGAGAGTCGGTTCGGCGCCGTTCGCAGCAACTCGGACTGACGTATGGAAGGACTTGGCACATTTTGCGTTGAGATCTTAAATTGGAAACATACAAAATACAGCCTGTGCAAGAACTGAAGTCGCTCGACCCTCCCAAGTGACATCGCTTCGCTCTATGGACTCTTGAAAAGTACCTAGAAGATCCGACGTTTTCGAGCCAAACTTTGTTCAGTGATGAGACCCATTTCAGGCTCAATGGGTATGTAAACTAGCAAAATTGCCGCATTTGGCACGAAGAGCAACCGGAAGAGATTCAAGAGCTGAAGTTTCATTAGAAAAAACAACGGTATGATTTGATTTGTGCGCCGGTGGAATCATCGGTCTATTTTTCTTCAAAAATTGATGCCGGTGAGAACGAAACCGTCAATGGCGACCATTATCGCGCCTGATAACCGTCTATTTGATGTCTGAAGTTGAAGCTCGTGATCTCTGCGACTTTTGGTTTCAAAAAAAGGGCGCCACTTCCCACACATCGCATCAATCAATGGATTTATTCAGAGAACACTTCGGTGAGCATATAATTTCACGTTTTGGGTTGGTCGATTGGCTACCAACATTATCACACCTCTAGACTTTTTCTTGTGGGGATATGTAAAGTGTAAAGTATATACGGACAATCCCGCTTCGAATCAGGCCTTGGAGCAAAATATCACACATGACATTCGCCAGTTACCAGGCGAAATGCTCGAACGAGTTATCGAAAATTGGACTCAACGGATAGACCATCTGAGACGTAGCCGCCGCCAACATTTGAAAGAGAAAATCTTCAAAAAAAAAAAAAAAATGCCATAGAATTTTGTTTTGAATGATAATAAATATTACCCATAAAATTTGAAAATTTTGTGTGGTTTCTTTAAAAGGGTGGGAACCTCGAAACGGATCACCCTTTATGACTTATATCTAATTGAAAAAGATATTGTGTTATGTATCTAAAAATGTTCAGGATGATGAGAGGAGCTGAAATTCGAATGACTGTCTGTTCGTCCGTCTGTCTTTAAAACCCAAAAAAAGAGGTTTAATGTACATTTCACCTAAGCCATTCAAGCCATAATAACCAAATTTGCTCAAGACAAATCACTTAAGCGCCCTAACCGACATTTTAAAAATGGATGAAATAGAGCCCACTCCCCATATAACTGTTCATTTAAAAACTATTTAAAATCGCGTTAAATCAGTAAATAAATACGCCATAGGCATTAAATTTTACAGCTGAGATAAGAGAGGGCTTTATAGAAGCCGAGGTCAAGAATGAACGTTGGACATGGCACCTCCCACATTTCGGTGAAAAGTCATACCTCAGGTCCTACTCGACCAAATTTCGCATTCTATATAATGTTACCTTAAGTTTGTTATATTCCAATGTGAGAACGAGCGAAATCGGACCACAATCACGTCTACTTCTCATCATACATATAACTCAATTTTAAATTCCAATGAGTGTATCGGGATAAAACTTTTGCGGAATACTGCGCTTAAAGTATATCAAAAACTGACCAAAACTTTTCAAACCACATGCAATCGAATATGCGGATCAAAGTTACAATTGCAAAATTTTTATCGAAAATATCGGTCCATCTGTGAGACATATTATGAAAATTCAGAGAGAATCCTTTCCTAATAATAGTAACAAGCATACAGGCATAGCAAAATTATTTGAATTTTCATATTTTTAATAGAAAGATTTCGAAATTCCAGTTGACTTTATACCGCATATAGAAGGATTGTCCGGAAAGTAATAGGTCTGATTTTCTTCCTCCACGACTATACTTCTTAGCCTGCGCTCACCGACTGGACTCAGTACAGATCGTACCTAACTAACGAACAACCGGCTGGGCAGTTGTCTCCGAGCACCTGGAGAGACAGGACAAACATTTTCGCGTAACGTGTTTCTGTGAGTTCTGCAAGCCGAAAATGCAGCGTTCGTTAGAGCAGAGGTACGCGATTTAATTCTGTGTGAAATTCGCTAAATCTGCGATAGAGACATTTGATATGATCAAGCAGACTTATACAGATGTTGCTTTCGCAAGAGAGTTTCGGTGGCAGCAGGCCTTTTGGGAGAGCCGGAAAGAGGTCGCTGATGAAGACCGTGCTGAGTGACACTGGACATCAAAAGCATCGTCCATGAATTTTTTCCCCCTGGACAAACCATCAACGCCAAGTTTTACGGGGAAGTTGTCAAGAGACTCAAATAAAGGGTCAATCGGCTCCGACAAGACATCGCAGCCGATTGGAAATTGCACCACGACAACGCTCCGGCTCACAACGCCTTTCTTGTGAACAGCTACCTTACCAAAGCCGGCATTCCAACGCTTCCGCAAGCCGCCCTACAGCCTAGATGTGGCCCCACTGACTTTGTTTTGTTTTCTTGCCTGAAAAGGCCGATGAAAGGTAAGTATTTTGAGACGTCAGAGGGGATCCAAGCAGCATGCAGCTCGGCTGTGAAGGCTATTCCGCAAAATGCCTTCCGTGACGCCTTCAATGCTTGGAAATTGCGCTGGCAGCGCTGCATCGACGCAGAAGGAGCCTATTTTGAAAGTTAGTAGTTAAAGAATTGTGAGTATTGGTTCAATACATTTTTTTTAAAACGACTCAGTCCTATTACTTTCCGGACAATCTCTGTTTCAGCAAAAATCGGTTGAAAACTTGCCCTAAACTTCAAATAACTTACTAATCTTTGACCCTGGCTTTTATCTTGGCAAGTTGCAAGAGTTTAAAATGTTCGGTTGACCGGAACTTAGTCTTTCCTTACCGGTTAGAAAATTTATAACGGGTGATCCAAGTAGAAGTACTTTTTTACAAAAGCTTTTTCTGACAGGTAATAAGCATTTCCCATTGAAATGTGTGTTTTCTTTAAAAAAGTAGGGAACCTCGAAATGGATCACACTCTATTAAGATCTCATTTACTTAGTATGAATCACTTTTACTATTATTTGCTTAGTTTGCAATAAATTGCACAACTTTTGTTTTGGCATCTCAATTTTTACTAGCGTTACTTGTGGTATTCAAGAACAATGAGACTGCCATGGTCTAACCAATTTGTCTAAACACTCTATTTTACGTTGATTTATGTATATTTATAATAAGTTACTTGTTATGGAATGCTACTTTAAACAACCGTTAACTGAGTAAGGTTGCAAACATGTCACGCACGGCCACGCCACTTGAACTTGACATTTGGTACCATAAATTATCGCACATACTGTCCCAAAGGCAATTATTTAATATAAATATCTGCAATAAGTATTTATGAAACCAACGCAAGACTACAATGGCTGGCGGTCGCTTGAAATGCAAGTTTATAAATAAATCAGATAAAAATAAAATAAAACTAAAAATAACTGTAATAAATATAGCATTTCACTGCTGGCGCTAGTTAGCCAGTTAAAGCTTGTATGAGAATGAAAATCAAATTGAATAATTAAAATGGAATGCACTTACCAACTTGCAATTGTTGTCGCTGGCAGCAATACCACGCTTGCATACTTAGTTGCATAAGAGCACATTTACATACAAGTATAGTTCAGTAATTTTGCTAATAAGCGCACTTGCAACACACACATATGTATGTATGTACTATATGTTCGTATGTATCCGATCCGCCTTTGTACGCCTCTGTGCCGGCCGTGTCCATGTCAATTCGTTGGCATAAATCATTTTAATGCAAACAGCGCTTAATCGTAGCAGCATGTATACACTACTCTGTATACATATATCAGCAACATGTTGCCAGCAACACACATTCGCACACTCACCTCAGTGGATTTTCATTAATTTATGCCTGCCAACTGGCCAAGTGCAAGCCAAACGTCATCTGTTGACACAGCAGCCGTGACCAAAGTAACACCTTATTTGCGCAACAACAATAACAACATTTGTTGGTGAATTAGCTTGTGCAAGTATTTATTGCCATTTTAGCGCAACTATTTGTAGTTTGGCGTAGAGCGTTGTGTGTGGTGTGCGTGTGTTGTTGTGTGTCGCCGCCGCCGCGTCAGTCAAGGCTGTTATTGGCGCCTTTAACGGCTGTTGGATTTGCTGTTTAATTAAATGTTGCATTAAGTAGTTTTGCTGCAATTAGATAACAGAATTTGTGTGCGGTGTTAGTTGGAATGTGTGAATAATATTTGCGGCTACTGTGCGATAAATCGCTGAAATGTGCATAAATAATTAAGTACATCCGATATGCCTTTGATATTTATATATTTACATATACATATGTACATAAATAATATATATATATTTTTTTCTTTAAAATCGTGTTGAATTGACCAATCGATTATCTACATACGTGCGTTCCAAAGTAAACAGGACTTTTTGAATATTTGGCGCCATCTATATATATGTCGACTGGTGCGTTAGAATTAGCTATCTTTATCGATTGTCCAGTGAGAATTTCATGACATTTCATCGATTGGAAGTGAAGTTATTGCGTTTTAAGTGTCAGTATGTTTGTGTTATCGGTGCGAAAATGAGCTTCGAACAAGGAGCCAACATTAAATTTTGTTTTAAAATTGGTAAAACTTTTACCGAAACGTTTCAATTGATGAAACTAGCTTATGACGATGATTGTCTATCCCGTAGCAGAGTGCACGAGTGGTTTCAATGTTTTCGAAGTGGTCGTGAGAACATAAATGACGATCAACATGTGGGCCAAACAAAATCCGTGATCACTGGAAATTCCGTCGAAACTGTGCGTGAATTCATCAAAAATCAGCCGAAATCATCATTGAAATAAATGGAAATGGAATTGAACATCTCCAAAACATCGATTTATCGCATTTTGACCGAACATTTGGGCTTACGAGAGGAGTGTGCGCGGTTTCTTCCGTACAAATTGATTGACGACCAAAAATTGCTCAGAATCCAACATTCGCAGGACAGCTTGTGACCGATTATTTGACCAAAAATCACAATTTAACCATTAGCCACTCCCCGTATTCACCTGGTATGCCCTGCGACTTCTTCCTTTTCGGAAAAATGCATTTGCCTATGAAAGGAAAGCGTTATGCCGACGTAGAGGCCATCCAAAAGGCTTGCACCGGCATACTGGCGGCCATACCGCCAACGAGCTAAAACATTCGTTCGACATGCTTTTAGACCGTGCAAAAAGCTGTATTAAAGCAGAAGGGACTATTTTGAATAAAATAAATTAATTTTGCCGAAAAAAACATCTGTTCTGTTTTTTCTTAAAGGTCCTGTTTACTTTGGAACGCACCTTGCATAATCTAGCTAAGATTTAACCATAAATGAAGCTGTGAGAAAAAATCTCATAAGAATTATTAATCTTGATTTTATGCTCAATTCAATTCAATTCATTCAATTCACTCATTTGGTTTCAAAATCATCTTAGTTCATAAATATTCCTTTCTATGGCACTACCATAACTTCGTGTGTAAAACATTTATTAATTCAAGACTTCGATGTAACCCGATAAGTTCTCGAAAATATGATTGCCTTAAAAATATCCCTAACTCGAATTTAAGAGTCTAGGAATTTAAAAATATAATTTGTTTTTTCAAACTTCCATAGCTTGCAATCTCTCTAAAAGAAATCTTCAAAATTCAAGGTATTTTCAAAGCCATTTTAATGTTCTGACAACTCCATGACCTTAGTCTGAACTCAAAACTTGAAACGCGCTTTCCTTGAAACTACTTTTTTCAATGCGGTCGTAACGATGCCTCAAATTCTAATCAGTTCTCTTAATTAATATGAGTATTCTTTAAGTGTCTCTCTACCGTATGAAACCTGAACAACTTTTATTTTGAAGTGTTTTTATATTTAATTTAAAATTAAATATATCGAGAATAAGTTAAAAAATTGTATTTTGTTTTTTTAATTTTTTATTTACAGTTTGGTTGCTTTATACGATTTAATGACTTTGGACTAATCAAGAAATGCGCAGTGTTTGATTTTTGAAATTATCTACTTCAAAAACCGCGTAACTCTATCAAATTTTTATTGATTTTGGTGAATATTTTGGTTATGACACGCGTTCTTGCTCGACTCGTCCCGACAAAGCTGAAGTTTTACCGAAAAGAGTACCATAAAATTCCTATCCCACATTCATGGAGAGCATAATAACTGCCGATGAGACATGGATTTATAAGTTTGACATGCAAAAAAGTCAACAATCATCGGAATGAAGGGAAAAAAACGAGCCGAAACCAAAAAAACTATGCCAAATCAAGGTGATGCTCATTGTTTTCTCCGATATTCATAGTTTGGTGATTCATGAATTTGATCAGGAACGACAAACGTATTGAGGTGTTTGCGACAGAACATCCGTCGAAATTGGCCGGATTTGTGGAAGAACAATTCATGGATTTTTCGATGCTAATTTACCATCAGATCGGGCCACTATTGTGACCGACAGATTTGGTTCCTTGTGATTTTTTCTTGTTCCCTAAACTGAAATTGTCGCCGTTTTATGGCGAAGAGTTAAAACAAAATTCGCTAAAGGCGCAATCCCAAAAAGTGCTTATGAAAAGTGTTTCGAGGTCTGGAAAAATCGTTGGTATAAGTGTATGACATTTGGAAAGGATTACTTTGAAGCTGACAAAATAAATATTGATTAATAATTAAATATTTTGTGGTTTATTTACATTTTCGATAAATCTGCGGAAGAGACATTTGATATGATCAAGCAAGCTTTCCCAGACGTTGCTTTAACAAGAAATGGTTTGTTTCGGTGGCACCAGCCATTTTTGTGAAAACCATGCTCATTGTCTTTTTTGATATCAAAGGCATCGTCCACCATAAACTTGTTCCTCCTGGATAAACCGTCAACGCCAAGTTTTACGTGGAAGTCTACAAGAGACTCAAACGAAGGGTCAGTCGGGTCCGACAAGGCATCGCAGCGATTGGAATTTGCACCACGAACACGTCGCGGCTCACACCGCATTTCTTGCGATCAACCCGTCAATAAAATAAAGAAATAGGTGCTTGAGAATCAACGATTCACAGTCAGAGATCTTATTGGCATCGTTGGAATATCGGAAGGATCAGTAAAAACCATTTTGAAGGAACATTTGGGCCTAAGAGAAGTGAAAATACGATTGGTTCCAAAATCACTCAATTTTTTTCAAAAAACATTGTTAAGGTCTGTGAAACAATGTTTTCCGACTACCAGGATGTCATGAAACATACAAGGTCTGTCGCAAAAGAAACAGAACTTTTTAAATATAACTGTTTCTGGTGGCGCCACCTATTGGTGGGTATATGAAATAAAAAGTTCGATCTCTTGTTGACATTTCGTAAAAATTTTAAAACAATTGGATAACAGATGTTATCAAATATTAAATTTTGTTTTAAAACTTTAAATTTTTGATGGAAAACGTTTACTGAAAAATTTCATATGATGAAAAAAGTTTATGGCGATCAGTGCCTACCCCGTAGTAATGTGCATGAGTGGTTCACGATCAGAAGAAGCCGAAAAAAAGTGATTTTTACCTATTTGGAAAACTTCATTTGCCTGGTTTCAGGATATTTCAGCTATCCAAAAGGCGATTTTTTTAACAGTCCTGTTTCTTTTGCGACAGACCTTGTATTATTACAGGCGATGAATCTTGGATCTATGCTTACGACTTGGAAACAGACGATCGATCAACCGAGTATCGTGGTAAAGGTGAGCCGAGCACGAAAAACCCTCGTCGAACCAAGTCAAAAATCAAGTATATGTTAATAGTTTTCTTCGATTATGCATCGCCGCATACTGCTTTGATTCTTGGAGAGTTTTTGATCAAATTTTCAACGGTGCCGCAATCACTTACTCGCCTGATTTAGCTCCGTGTAACTTCTGGCTATTCAGCAAACTCAAACGACCGCTTCGGGGAAACCGTTTTCAGTCAATTGAAGAAACGTGCATCGCTACACGCATTGAAGGCTATTCCGGATATTTACTTTAACACTGCTTCGAGCATTGAAAAAACGTTGGCACAAATGTATTACCGTCGAGGGGGATAACATTTTGAAGAATAAATTAAGAATTTTAAAATTATGCACAAAGTCTTGCTATTTTTTGCTCATATTAGTATGTATGTATGTACATACCATATTACTGATATAGAATGAGTGTATTGAGCAGAAAATAATCTAAATAAAAAAATTCCAGTTTTTACCAAATTTCCATATCAGAAGTTCGAATCAAAGTCAATCGCGTTCATTTTCAAAACAATGCTTATATTTAATAATTCAACAATTTAGTTCAATTACGCTAAATCAATCAGAGGTGATTATATTATTTTGTGCGTGTGCGACTGACTGCGATTATTGACAAAGTTTTCGTTTCGCATAGCTTGATACTCGATCACTTCAAAATGGCAAGGTTGCTGATACAACACATTTTATTTATAAATTTCGCGCTTTTCGGATATGTGGTTGGTACATTTGCACTTTTGTTTTCAATATATTTATATATATAAAGTTTTACGCTTTTCAAGCACCCGACAGTTATACCCACCAATCTGGAATGTGATTTTAATAGAGAAGTTTGCGATCCCTCCAAATGCCTGTTGCAGCAGGGACGTGGAAAATTTAAATACCTAACTGCAGCCTGTAACTTCATAAAGCCAGTGAAAGCTTTATTGGTAAGGGCATATATATATATATATATCATAAATCGGTACTTGTACTTCATTCATTCACAGATAGATATTGAGTTATTGCGCCGCAACAAATTGGGTAATTACGAAAGCCTGAATATGCGGGCATCCGTAGATGTTTGTAAGTGGGAAATGGTTAAAGGTGGCAATGTCGCTATCAATAATATCATGGCAATGAGCTTGCGCAGATTAAGCAGCATAAAGTGTCCACTACGGGTTCGTATGCCGGAACTACGTTTTCATTTTTTCTTTGTTTACTATTAACTCATTCCAATTTACCAGGGTAACATGAATGTAACGCGTATGCCATTATGGCTTTTCATAGTGGAAGGTTTTCTTCCTGATGCTGAATATAAAATGTTCGTTAGAACACACAATGATGCTATGTCAGTATTAAATTTGAATCTTTCCTTTAGTGTCGCTTCGGCGAAAAATCGAAAATAAAAGTGTAAACTAGTTACCGCTTACATAAGGTGATTCATTTAATTATACCTAAGGAGATTATTATAGAGAAATACAGTTGAATAATACGGTTACTAAGCGGTTAACATGTTTCAGGCGCATCAACCACCTCTTCGGGTGTTGAAAAACGTTGAGCTCTTAATTTTTTTTTTTTTTTTCGTGCGGGAATAAAGAGAAGTCATTCGGTACCAAGTCAGGACTTTACGAAGGATAACTCATCAAATCGATGTTTTGAGTGTTCAAAAATGCAGATGCTTCAGTCGATGTGTGAGAGCATTTCTCTTGATCAATAGAACCTATTTTGGAGCGATTGAAAAATTGTGTGGGATCCAAAGTGAAGAATTTTTATTAAGTCAAATGTCCATGCAATATTGAAAACCATAAATAGTATGCTGATGCCACTAACGCCTATAATTGTTTCAATCTCACAATAGGTCACATGACAGAATAGGTCACATGACGAACGATCTGATTTTGAACGACCCTCGAGAAATTCGTCTTGGAGCGATCTACGACCTCGATTGAATTCAACATACCATAGATAAACAATGGTGTTTGATGAAGCTTCATCGCCAAAAATTGTTTTAAGTTCTCGATACACTGTTGAGTTAATCCACATCGAAAGTCGTAAAAAATAATCGCGGGAAAATGTTCGCGCTTTAATTCTATTTTGTGACCGAAATGAATATTTGAAGTATTTGTAAACAACACAAATGTCGCTAGTAAATCAAAACGTTCTGAATTTGTATAACATCAAAAAGCACCAAACTTCACAAAAAAGTTGTGAATTGCCAAAATGCAATACTCGGGTTGCCGAAACCGGAAATTTAAACGGCAGCCTACGTATTTGTCCGGTAGAAAAAACAAGAATTATGCATTTAAATAGGGCCTGAAAGCTTATCGATATACCAGGTTGCTCAATAAGTTCTGTCGTTCGATAAGAGAGGACGTTGCTACTAGCCCAAAATTTTTTTTGTTTTGTTGGTACACTCTTCATATGAACATATGTAAAGTTTCATTTCAATCTGTCAACTCATTCTTTATTTACAAGCCATTTAGTGTCGCCGTGTCACAGTATTTTTTTACAATGGAAAAAACTGAATATCGTGCAGTGATAAAATTCTTATTTTTGGAAGGTGTAGCACCTATCGAAATTCTCAAATGAATGTTAAAAAAGTATAATAATTGTTCACCTACAATTAGAACAGTAGAAAGATGGGTTGCTGAATTTAAACGTGGTCGTGAAGACGATTCACGTGAAGGACGTCCGAAAGCGCATCAACATCAGAAATCATAGACAAAATACAGGATATGGTTTTAGAAGATCGTCTATTGACTGAGAGAGATTTAGTAGAAGCTCTACACATCTCATTAGGCAGTGTGAGCCATATTTTAAATAAAATTTTGGGTTTTAGAAAGCACAATGGGTGCCACATTCGCTAACAATGGAACAAAAACACATTCGAATGCGACTTTCTCAGCAACATTTGGTGTGTTTTAAAAAGGATTAAGTGGATTTTGTGCATCGATTCATCACTATAGATGAGACTTGGGTTTATCACCATGATCCTAAATTAAAACAAGAGGCTAAAGAGTAGTGTAAACCTGGTTGTTCGGCTTCGAAACGAGTTCGTTTCCGGAAATCAGCTAAGAAAGTTATGACATCAATTTTTTGGGATGCGAGAGAAATTTTGTTTTGTGGATTACTTGCAAACTGGTAAAACAATTAATTCTGAATATTATTGCAAACTTTTGGACTAGTTCATGGAAAAAATTCGTGAAAAAAGATCCGGTTTGCAGAAGAAAAAAATTTTTTTCATCAGGACAATACACCGTGTCACAAGAGCATTTTGACAATGGCTAAAATCCATGAATTAAAGTTCGAATTCACTAAATTTGGCCCCCAGCGACTTCCATTTGTTTCCAGAACTCAAAAAATTTATGCGCGGCAAGCGTTTTTCATCAAATGAAGAGGTCAAAACGGCTGTTGAAGCGCATTTTGCAGACCTTCCGGATTCTCACTTCAGAGAAGGGATCCACAGATTGGGGGATCGTTGGAGCAAGTGTAATAATGTTCAGGGAGCTTATACTGAATAATAATGTGTATTTTGAATCATAAAATTGTGTTTTTCTTATCGAACGACAAAACTTATTGAACAACCTGGTACAATGACCGAAGTCCAATGGATACCTTGACAAATCTGTCGAGCATGTTTTTTCCACTTATAAGCATAAAAGCTCAATCGTCGATATCGATCTCTTTACGTCAGAAAATATGATTTTTGTTGACAGCTGGGAAATTAATTTATAAGCTATATGCTATAGTGGCCCGGTATCGGCGGTTCCGACAAACTGACAGCTTCTTGAACAGAAAAAGACATGTGCAAAATTTCAGATCTAAATCTCAAAAACTAAAAGACTAAATAATTGAATTTTTTAAATAAGGCTTTTTGATTTAAACCTGCTCCACGTCAAAGCTTGAAATCAATGCAACAACTCAACCGAAACGTTTTCGATTTCATTTTAACAGTTGAGAAAAATTATTATTGGTATTTTATTGAAGAATGCACAGCAAAACAATTGCAAAGTAACTTCCCGAGGATATAATCAACAGTTGTTGAATGATGATTACCCGTTCGTTAATACTTATGATAAAAACGTAACAAAATTTTCAAGAAATAGAACCAATGATACCAAAAAATTTCAAATTCTTATAAATATACGTCGAAAATATGGTAAGAGGATACTTGGTTTATGACCGGAAGTCGTGAGCTGCTGGAGTCAAACATAAAATAATCGTTTCTGGCCACTCCCAAGTGAATGGCGTTCAGAGAACTTTCCTCACTGTCATGGCACTGATTAGGCAATTGAGTAGTAAAGTCCTCTCTCGATGAACAAAGACCAAATTCTACAGAACATACTACTGCAGTGGCATGGACGATGACAACATCTGATGAATCGACGTTACAAGTTTTCGAATGAAAGGTTCGAAAGAAGATTTATGGTTCTCTGCGTATTGGCAACGGCGAATACGGCAGTCGATGGAACGGTGAGCTGTAAGAGATATACGACGACATTAACATATTTCAGCTAATGAAAAGACAGCGGTTACGCTGGCTAGATCATGTCGTCCGAATGAATGAAAACACTCCAGCTCTGAGAGTATTGGACGCAGTACCCGCCAGGGGTAGCAAAGGAAGAGGAAGACCTCCACTTCGTTGAAAAAACGGTAGAAAACGACCTCGCTACACTTGGAATCTCCAATTGGTGCCAAACAGTGAAAAGAAAGAACAACTTAAAACGTTTGACCAGTGTAGAGTCCAAAAGAAGACTATTGCATGTATACTCTAGAAACTTTAGCAGTAGTATTATCCGGTGAACAATACACAGATTTTTTATTATTGACACTTTTTTATAAAGAAATCAGTGTTAGTGTTTAGGTCATAACTTAAGCTTTTCTTAGACCGATGTTCTATGAAAAATTTAAGTAAAACCAAGAACTTGCTTACAACAGGTCTTATGTAGTTCAATATCTTGTTTTTTTGTGTTTCAGATATCATGAGTTCCTCTTAGAATCAACTAGAAGATGATTCCGAACCAGTGACTGGTAGTATATGTCTTAATCTGAATATAAAAAAATTTTAAACATTCAAACACGTGTTTAATAAATTCTTAAGGGGAGATAAATTTTATTTATTTTTCCTTACACCCAAACAAATTGTCGAAATTAGTACTTTTCTGCAAACCTCAGCTTCACCTTACCACATAAATATACTCAATAATCAATGACTCAATGAACTCAGTGGTCTCCTTCCATATTTGTATGCAACAAATAAGTACTATAACGGAATGCCACAAATTCTACACACGAAGTGTATTTCTGAATTTATTTTCGCCTACTTCAACTTCCTGTTCTCCAAAAATAAATCATTGAATAGAAAGAAATGCAACCATGCATGCAAACACACATACATACACACGAGTAATACATATGTATAAATGTATGTATGTAACCTGTGACACCTGGTAGTAACTAGAGTGTCTAATAATAAAGCCATAATCGACAGAGTAGCTCAACAACATAACAACAACATCGCCGAATCATGAACAACTCGGAAAATCGCCGCTTCAATTGCAACAACACCGCTGCTAAGTACACATACTTAGTACGCGAGATCTCTCTCTATCTCTCACACACACTCTCGCTTGGCACTTCTATCGCCCGTACCACTAAGTCCTTAAGCTGCTTTGGAGCTTTTGTTAAATCACCCTAATTAATTACCAACTCATTTGACAGCGATTTGAATGAGCAATAAATAATAAAATGATTCTATAAATCATCTTCATTCGCCGAGCTATGACGTCGTAGTAAATGCGTCTAAGGCCAAATTGGTGGAAGCCAAAGCCGAAGTTGAAGCTGTAGCTGTGTAGCAGGAGCGTTTGCGCAAAATATTGGCGCGCCGTGGCTGCTGGCTCTGTGGCGTAGCCAAAGCGGTGCGGCGGCATATGAGAAAGTGTCGGGTGCAGCATATGTGTGTGTGCGCTTGGCTTTGGATATTTGCAAGTTGAAGTTTACAAGTGAGTATTGGCGCATATGAAAGGCATTTTATGACCGGCTCCTGATCTACCACCGCGCAGCTGTGCGAATAATCGCTTCTGCATTAAGGCCCGCACCACACCACACCACACCAAATAGTCGGAAAGTATAAGAAGGTCTGCGTACCAGGTCCATTTCACAGGCATACATGCATATGTAGTACCGATACATGCATCACTGTTCTGTGCATGTGTGTTTGGATTTACATGCTCTAGGAAAGCCAATAGAAGATACATATTTGCACATTGCATTGCGCCGTTCAATATTTATAAGCCAAAGAGCCAAAGGCCGTTTAAGGTAAAAATAAATATATACACGCACATACATACGCAATTTTTTGATCTGTGTATTTTAGATGTACCGCTAGGAAAAATACCAATTTCAAGCGCCTTTTTAGGTTAGTTTGACCCAATTCAAATTATTAAGTTATTCTTCAAAAACTATGTCTTCCCCCTTAAAGTAATTCACTTTGGCCCCAATACATTTAAGCCAACGTTTTTTCCAATCTTCGAACAAGTTTTTACAGTCAATTTCCGAAATAGTCTTCGTTGTGCGTAGCACTTTACGTTTAATGTCTTCAATTGACTGGAAACGGTTTCTCCAAAAGTCAAACGAAGCTAACTCAGGCGAATACGGTGGTTGCGGCAGGATATTAGTTGAAAATTTGGCGGAAAACTCACGAAGAATCAATCCAGTGTATGCGACAGTGCATTATTGTGCTGTACAAACCAAGAGTTGTCGATCCATTAACTCGCCCTCTTTTTACGAATACCCGCGCGCAAACGACGCATAACACTCAAATAGTATTTTTGTTCACACTTTGGCCGGTCGGAAGAAGTTTGAAATGCACCACACCTCGATAGTCGAAGAAAACTCTCAAGATAACCTTGATTTTTGGCCTGCTTTTACGTGGTTATTACGTCTCACCTTTGCCACGATATTCAGCCGATTGATCATCTGTTTTCGGATCGTAAGCATAGATCCAAGAACCATCGCCGGTGATAATATGTTCCATGACATCCTTGTAGTCGCAAAGCATTGTTTCACAGACTTTAACGTGACTCTGTTTTTCTAAAAAAATTAAGTGATTTTGGAACCAATCGTGGTCTTTCAAAATGGTTTTCACTAATTCTTCCAATATTTCAACGATGCCAGTAAGATCTCTGACTGTTAATCGTCGATTCTCAAACAGCAGTTGCTTTATTTTATTCTCAAGCACCAATCCTGGACGTGGTTCGTTGTCAACGTGTTCTCGACCCTTTTTGAGTAATTTGTACCAATCAAAAATACTTGCTCGTGACACACAATTATTATCGAATGCTTTTTCCAACATTCTGAACGCTTCGGTACCAGAAAATTCGATTCGCATTCATTTCACTCATCGTAAAAATCGCCAAATGCACTTTATGTACTTGAGAAAGAAAAGCATATGCTATACATTAATGCTTATTTCGAGGTGACATTTGGTACAGATGTCACTCACAGTCATACCAACATAGAAAAAAAATTATAAAGTCTTAGGTACTATTTTTGGCCCACAGTAGTATATCTATATAAAGATATTTAATCATCGTGACGAACTGAGTCGTTTTAACCATGTCCGTCTGTATATACGGAAACTAGTCTTACGGTTTCTCGGTATCGATCTGAAATTTTGCAATTCTCTTTTTCTAACCAAGAAACTGCTCATTTATCGGAACCGCCCTATAGCAGATAGCTGCCATACAAACTGACCGATCCAAATACAGTTTTTGTACGAAACTATTGAGCATATATTACGTTCAAAGGCCAGGCTATTATCTTTGAACAAATTATTCAGATAGGACCACTATAGCATATACTTTCCAAACAAACTGAGAGATCAAAATCAAGATAAAGATATTTGTATATCCTTTACTCCCTTTTTTGACCAGAGTCAACGAGTATATTCAAGAGATATTTAATTTTGTATTTACTGGAAGATATTGAGTGGTTGCAGATGGGTTCGGTGCTTCGAAGTCGTATGGTAAACATTAAGTAGATACAGGATTTAAAGCAATTACGTGTATTTTAAAAGGGAGAAATATTAGAACAGTACTTAGGCATGTGTATAAAACGGGGAAAAAGTTGAAAATAACTTCAGAATATAATCATATGTTTCTCGGAATAGGACTGTACTTTTATTAGTTTTATCAACCTAGAAACCCTCAGCACAGTTTATAATGAAGAATTCACAACTGGAGCCACCGTTCGTGGAAATGAAACGCGTTTGTATTTCTTTGAAGGATAACTTTCGTGTTGCAGCAACAGTTATTGTGCTTGAAAATAAGGAAGCAGTTATCAGGCTGATAAACAAGTTAAGAATCATGGGAAAGAGGCAATTTTGAACATTAGTTCCACAGTCAATACTGCATGAAGATTTGATCCTCAAAAAATCTAGGTCGAGTTGCACATATGTCGACGAAACTTAGCGGTACTATAAATATGAACCTGGTGCGTGTGTACCTACATGAGTCGAATACAACAAAAGTGTTACGCGGACGATTTTTTATTCGAGAAGTTTGAGCATTATTTACTATATCCTCATACAAATCTTAGACTAGTAAGATTCTCAGTCGGTCCGCTGGAATAAATTGGTATTAGAGTGTATAAGAATAACAATGTTGCCATGTAGAATAATATCTTAGTAGCATGGATCTGGATCAGAGGTATCTATGAAAATGAGCTAGCCGATCCTCTGGCGAAAGAAGCTGCGGCAACCAGTCCGATAGGACTGCGACCGTTCTTCGCTGTGGGCCCGCACACCTCCCCGCAATCGTAAGATGGAGTCAGGCTCTCGGGTAAATAAAACCTATGGGCTTTACTAAGCTACTTTGATTCGACTGGGTAATACGAAGTGGTTTGATAACAGGAGAGAGCATAATGGAACACAAGTTGCAGTGCATTCCTCAACTTTCAATTCATCTATCTAAGCTCCAAGTTTCTCAGCGTTTTCCAGCAGGGTATATGTACATAATAATATTTATAATACTTGGATGAGGGTTTGCGACTTTGTCTATTTGTTCGGCTGGCATTTTTACCACTTTAACGAATTGATCTCAATGAAATTGCCTAACAAGACAAGCCAAACAACAGCAATGAGCACAAACATACATACATATGTACAAGTGTAGCCCAGATAGTTGGCAATGCGGCATGCCAACGACCTAGTAAACGATGTGTGGCGAAACGCGCAAACAACAACAACAATAAAAAACAACAAACACTACAGCAACACCATGAACTTGGCGCGATGGATAGACAAGAACTCAAGCTGGTGAACCATTCAATCGCTGCTCTCGTGATTTAACGCACCGGCCACTCGATCGCAGCGACAGGGGCAACACACACTTACGTGCTTAGACGCGTGCGTACAAATGTGCAAGCTGAGCAGTAGTAGATACCGCGATAGAGCCGAGTAACAGCAGCAGCGGCAACAATAATCAACGATTTGTTGTCGTTGGCTTCTTGGTTTGCATGCCGCAAATTTTACACGTGCTCCAACTGCTGCTATGTGCTTTTGTAGTTATGTTGTAAGTATGTGGCAACATGGTTATGCACACACACACTCACACATGTGCGTTTGCATTGATGGTAAATATG
Source organism: Bactrocera neohumeralis (assembly GCF_024586455.1). NCBI lineage: Eukaryota > Metazoa > Arthropoda > Insecta > Diptera > Tephritidae > Bactrocera > Bactrocera neohumeralis. The sequence continues at coordinate 24,210,984 of NC_065921.1, forward strand.
TGCGAAAAATGTTGCAGAGCTTTTCACTTTTCACAAAAAAGTTGCAGAAAGAAAATATGTTGTTGTTGTTTTCCTAGATCCGTCTATGGTTTAGGCAGCGCAATGTAGTGATGACACTTGTCATTGCTCAGATACTGCCGACATAAAGTATTTTTCACTTTAAAAGAGAAATTCACTATTTAAGGCCACATACGGCGGAGAAACATCCGTAAGTAGAGATGAACTTTTCTTGAAAATATTGTCACTAATTTCTTACAGAGCTGAGGCATAGAAATATGGATAAATATATTTGTCGGTGTCCAGATGGTGTTTTCTCATTAAAAAAATTATCCATCTTTAGTATAAGTCACGTTTTCTTCTAAGCGAGTGACAAAAGAACATAGCTAAAATAATAAAGTGCAGCAACCTTCTCATCTTTTTCATAAAGTTGGGTCCAAAAGCAAGCAAAAACGGTAACTTTGGTTACACTGAAGCTAAAATACCCTTCGCAAATACAAAAACTTGATTTTGATTGCTCAGTTTGTATGGCACCTATATGCTATAGTGTTCACAGCGGGAAAGCTCTATGAAAGGCTACTTAAACTCAAACTCGAAGCGGTCATCAACGAAGCTGGAGGAGTCTCCTCTAAACAACATGGCTTTAGATCTGGCAGATCGACTCTAGGAGCTATAAAATGCGTCATTGGAAGTGTAGAAGCCGCACAGCGTAGATGGCATACAGGGTTTGTCCGGAAAGTAATAGGACTGAGTCGATTTAAAAAATAGAATAGCCTTGAGAGACGAGGTGCATGCTGCTTGGATCCCCTCTGTCGTCTCAAAATGCTTGCCTTTCATCGACCTTGCTATAGCAAGGAAACAAAAAAGGTCCGGATCATACTCAAAGATCCATGACTCGTCACCTGTGATTACGTTATTCAAAAATTGAGGGTCTTGGCACACTTCCAATCGTCGCAATTTCTGGTTGTCAATGAGCACTTTTGGGACCATCTTCGCGCACACCTAACGCATGTTCAAGTACTCCGTCACATTGTCATGAGCCACAGATTTTAATAAATTGAACATCAGGGCAATTAAACGAATACTTAGTCGTCGGTCTTAGTTCAAAACTTTGCGCACACCAGTCACATTGTCGGTGTTTGTCGAAGTCGCAGGTCTTGCTAAAGCACGGTCTTCTTTCCGCAACCTCTTAAGGCCTCCAAAAATGCTTGCCATCATATCAAAACATCTGGCTCTAACGAACAACCCTCTACCGAAACCAGTCGGTCCGCGCACGCTCCGAAGTACAGTCGCGGCGGAAGAAAATCAGTCCTATTACTTTCCAGACAAACCCTGTAAATACAAAAGAAAAGTGTTGCTGGCGACTTTAGATGTCCGTAACGCATTAAATAGCGCTGGTTGGGTGGATATGATCGACGATCTCGAAAAAAACTTTAAAATCCCCGACTACTGCTAAGGTATGGTGCGGAGCTACCTTAGTAACAGAAAACTGCTGTACCAAACTAGAGAGAGATCACGACAAGTAGCAGCACAAGGATGAATTCTAGGCCCAGACTTGTGGAACATCAGCCACGACGCTATACTAAAACTCGAAATGCATGAATTGTACTTAATTGGCTACGCGGACAATATTGCAACAGCAATTAGAGCACGAGACACAGAAGAAGCACACAAAAAGCTTAATCAGGTCATTATATGGACGAAAACATGGCTCGTCTCACACAACCTCCAGCTTGCTACGGAGAAAACAGGGCTACTATTGCGAACATATAAGCACATACCTCGAAATAAGTATGCGAACGACTACGGCTATTCCTAGGACACATAAATCAGTAAACTACTCAGGCGTAAGACTGTACCCCAGGTTAATATTCAGGGTACAAATCCAGCACGGCGTAGGAAAGACAGCGAAAATCACCTCCCAACTTAGCAGACTAATGGCCAAAATAGGGGCCTCAACAAAGAAAGAGAAAGCTGTCGACGACATCAGCGTCCAATTATACGGAGCTGAGATCTGGGTAGATATGCTTAAAAGCGACAGAAGACGACGATTCTTTGAATGTCTGCAATGACAATGTGAACGCACCGTCGTACAAGATCTGGTTAGCCCAATAAATGGGGACAATTTATTAAGGACCTTCCGATATTGTACCGTTGCCTTAGAGAATAATCTATGACAAATTTTGTGAAGATAGATATCTTGCCATATGAAAAAGTTTTCCAAGAACTCAATTCCGATCGTACAGCAGCTATATACAATAGTCATCCGATATCGGCGGCTCTGACAATTGAGTAGCTTCTTGACGAGGAAAGGACGAGTGCAAAATTTCAGATCGTGTACAGACAGATGGACGGACAGACAGGCGAGTATAGCTACTCGCATTCTCTTTGTTATTTCGCACAATTTTGAAACAACTGCGGGCACAGCTTTATCTGTCTACTCACAACTACCACTATTGACGACTTTTCTTCACATCCACAAAGACTATCGTTCTCTTCCACAACTTATTAAAAAACCACGGATCCCTGTCCAACTTAAACTTTAACTATCGCAACAAAAATTTACTATCCGTAGGAAATTTTCGTGGACCAATAGTACAGGTAGTTTTGTTGTGGACGTGTATGAAAGCGGGGAAAGGCCGCGAATTTTGGAAAAATGGAAAATGATAACATCGATCTTTGATACGATACTTCTTTAAAAGTCGATCATAGTTATGCTTTGACCGCGTAGGGAACTGGTCGTGTTGGCGGATTTTATATAAAAAAAAGGAAAAATGGCAATAATATGTGTAGAATTTTTGAAAAAAAAAAATCGCGCAATGAAATGAAAGAGTGAATATTTGATGGTGATCGACAAAAAATTAGATAAACAAAGTTGAAGATTATCCGTTTTTGCTTTTATAGACATTTAGTTGCTTAAAATATACATATTTCCAATTCTCTGAGCTTTTTCACGAATAGATCGAAGCTCAAGCCGAAGGTTGGATGGCGAAGTCTGCTGTCGAGGGCTCTCAATCAACTCTTGTTTTAGACTTCCAGAACACTTCTGTGTCTTTCAAGCAGAAATGGCAGCTATTAAAGCAGCAGTAGATATACTTCAACGAAATGCGTCTGCTTTTAGGGAAGTTAGTCCGATAGCAGAGCTGCTACTCAAGCCTTAAGCTCGCTGACATTGTCGAGGAGGTTCCGTATTAAACTTGTCATTGTATCTGGCCAGAGTGGAATCGTCGAAAATTGTAAAGCCGATAAATTTGCGAGAAAAAGCACCCAGCCACAAATACTATTAGGATGGAAACGAGCAGCTGTTTCCTATCGTCGTGCACTCGGGAGCTGTAAAGAGTTGCGAAAGCCTTCTAGCACAGAGTGGAAGGCAAAAGGACGATGGAACTACTAGCTCTTAGCAAGGTTCACATGGCCGCAATTATAGGCATTCTAACCGGATACTACCCCAATGGCACCCACGCAGTGAGGCTAAAGATTTTAGAGTATGCAACTTGTCAAATTTGAAAGGAAGAAAATGAGTTGGAAACATCTAGATACTTTCTCATTCACTGTTCAACTTTCGCCACACCAAGGTTGAAGCATTTTTCTTGCTATACTTTCTACAAAACCGATGAATTTGCTGGAGTAGATATATGTAGGTCAGCTCAATGAATTTGTGGCTGGGTGATCTAGGCGCTTTGTACTTATATGACAGTATCTTTGTTCCGTACTTAGAAATTCTCGACATCACCGCTTGTTTACTTAACTTAACCTAACCTAACTCACTTTACTGTTTTGAATGTTTTATACGCTTAACCTTTTAGAAGAATACTTTAAATAATTAAAAAATGTGATTACGGTCAAAATCTTGAGGTTTCAAGAGAAAAATAATTAAAACATAATATTATGGTTTCAAGACAAAAAAATTTTGGATCATGAAGTCATTTTTACGGAAATCAGTTCTGATAACAAATACCTCGTTATCCAATTTTCGTCTCGGGAGGCTAACTTCGAAAATGCCCGCATAAATTTCTTTTTTACTTAAGACTTAGACTCTCGAAAAAATTGGTTTGATTCAATATCAAGAAAAAAATCGATTTTCCGCATGTTTGTATTTATATTAATTTTGAGAAGTATTTTTTAAAGCGTTGCTGAATATTAATAAACAGTTGAGCGACATCTCTCTTACAATTTTACAACAACATTTCCGTTATTCCGCTTACGGTACACACGTGAATTGAAGATGTTTTACCACACCTGAACTTTTTCATAAACATCTTTCTTTTACATAATTCAATAAACACATTTTCTTTGTGAATCAGAGAAATTCATTTCGTCTGCCTTACTTGAAAAATTGATCATCATAACGTTTTGCTGTTATGTTATTCTTAAGGAAATTAATCAAACATCGTACGGTAAGGAGATTATTTGTGTGTTCGTTTGAGTAGCGCCACATGAAGCGCACAAGTCGAATTATGAAAAAAATTGAAACCAAACCAAAAGCACATCAGCAATGCAAGTAATTGAAGATTAATTGATATCCAACTGTGCACTTTGCAACGCAACGGTGTAATTCAAAAACGTGCAAACAGAAAAAAACTAAAGAAATTGGTTAAAAAAAAAAACACTGAAGAAATTACAGAAAAAAGTGAAAGAAAGAAAATTGTAATTTTGCTCAAGGTGGATGACACTAAACTAATGTAAATCCGTAAGTATATTGTAAAGTTATAAGCATAGGTCGGTTTTGTACTAGAAGAAGGTCATACCTCAAAAACCCAAATAATTTCGTTAAGCTTACAAAAAAAAATACAAGTAAGGAACAGCTAAATTCCGAACATTTTATACTCTTGATCAAGCAAGAATCAACGCCAGGGAAATACCTTAAGGTGCAAAACGCCAACCAGAAGATCGGAATCCACGCAAATATATAAGTACATACAGTATGTAACACAACTAAGCAAATAAAATCAAATATTGCTGATTTTAAATTTTTTTGTCTTATTAGAAAAGAATATACAGGTATTTTTAGCAACTAGATTTTTTTGTCTTTTTTTTTTTTTTGCTTTTTGAAATTGTTTTTAAATTTACAGCATTGATTATTTTGATTTATGACTTTTGCCCATTTCAAATTGACCGATTGCTACTCTGTTTTGTTGTTTCTTTATGCCGTTTCTTTTTCTAACGTCTTGAGTTTGAATCGAATTAGAACATTTACAGAGAATTTCTGTTCTGAATTTTTGCAAAACACGTTTTTATTTTAAATTTTTTTACGAAAAAGTAATGCCTTCCGGTGAAGCACTGGCACATCTTGATGATTATAATAACAACTTCTCTTTCTATAAAGTACACCAGTCATCAATCGTTAATTTCGAACTTTACCATCGTTCGTGACGCCGACCAAGAAAACTGATGAAAAACTGATATCTCAATTGTAAGAGAGTAAAAAATATCCATTTTAAACTGCAATTACAAATTTTAATTGAACGGTCGCTTATAGCCCAAATAACGCTGACTTACACAGTTACCGACCAGCGAAGAAACCCCTTATCGGCAAACGTAACCAACTAAAACGATTGTGTTAGCTAAAAATCATCTAGAATGGCCAATAAGCAAGTGGAAAACTGTTCTTTTTAGTGATAAGTCTAAATTTAATTTGGTTCATTTCGTTTGCGACGCTCTTAAAAATTTTTATTGTCTAAAAACAGTCAAACATAGTTGCTATGTTATGGTTTGGGGATGCTTTTCTGCTTCTGGTTTGGGGCCGCTTCAACGTATTAATGGTAGAATGGATCGGTACGTTTATAGAGACATTAAGGAATCCCTAATGTTGCCACATGTTGATTGGGAAATGCCACTTAAGTGGGTCTTCCACCAGGACTCTGACCCGAAGCATATAACATAGGTCCTAAACTCGTGGTTACAAAGGAATAAAGTGAATGTAATGGAGTGGCCTCCACAGTGCCCAGGCTTTAATCCCATATAAAATTTATAGGAAATTATAAAAAAAAAGAATTAATCGCAGTAATGTGCCAAATACTGATCAGTTTTTTCAAAAAGCCCTGGAGGCATGTAGAAATATACCCCAAACCATAGTGGATAACCTTATAACTTCAATGCCGCTGCGATGCAAAGCAGTTATTGAGAGTAATGAGTTTGCTAAAAATGATTTTATTAAAAATAGTAACCGTTTTCTTTAGCTGCAATTTTTTGTCTTATTGAATATTTTATATATATTAAACAAATAAACTGAAAAATGTTATTAAATTTGCTTTGTTTACCTTAACTAACATCCAATATTTAAAATAAAATTAAAATAGTAAGTCTCCGTCAATTATTTTCTGTGCAATCGACAGTATTTTCATTATCATATTTCAGTTGCAAATATGTTTAGTTCTTTTCGCAGAATATAACGGTACAATTTCTTAATATTTTTCTGGCGGTGGTCTGGTTTGCGTCATGTGCACATTTGCTCAATTGTGTTACACCATCGATTGCGTTCAGGCGTGTGAGCATAGCTAATATCATATGAACAATTTTCGAGTATTTTAAATTCCAGTAGCTCTATTTTTCAATCAAATAGCATTTTCAGAAGTATTTTTCATCTTATAAGCGGTAAGTAGAATTATAATTTTTTTTTTGTTGAGCGGTTTTTTGAAAATAGTTTTATTAGAAAAATGAAGAAAATTGCTTACTCTATTAAGAAAGCTGTGCTTCAATGGTTGCATGAAGGACAATCATATCGGCAAGTTCCAAATTTAGCTGAGATTTCGTTTGGGTCAGTGAAAAATATTGCAAAATATCATGAAAAATTAGTACCAAAACATCGATCTGATCGACGATCTGTTTTAAATAACCACGATAGACGAACTATCAACCATCTGGTGACCTCGGGAGCAGTAAAATTAGGTACTGAGATTCAAAAGGAACAGAGTACGATTTACGGAAAACAAGTTTCGCGCATGACTGTACATCGCGAGTTGAAAAATCAAGGGTTTAAAGCTAGGCGCAAAATTCCATCATCATCAAAGTCATCAAGAACTTCGTCTAAAATTTGCTAAAGCACACCAAAACTGGACTCCAGAATAATGGACGAATGTATTTTAAACAGACGAAAGCAAGATTAACCTTTACGGGTCAGATGAAATACATTATGTTTGGAAGAAGTCATCAAAGACTATTACCAGACGCGATGTCATCCCAATACTCAAATTTGGAGGCGGTAAAGTCCTTTTTTGGGGTGGCTTTTGCAAAAGTGGTGCTGGGGATCTAGTTTTAATCGAGAGAAATATGAATGCGAATATGTTCTATATGGACATATTAAGGCAAGCGTATTTTTCTTCGTTGGAGAAATTAGAAATTGGGTATGGACAGTAGCAAAATCGTTCTGATGCAAGACAACGATCTCAAGCACAAAGCTAAAAAGACTATAGAATATCTTAGAAGTCAACGAATTGAAACTTTGGAATGGTCCCCGATATTAATTCTATCGAGAATCTGTGGTTTGTTTAAACAAAAAAAGGGTTTACAATTATGCCAGTCCACCGGAAACAAAGGACGAATTATTTGCTAGATGTGTAGAAGTATGGAACTCAAAACGGTTTCTCCGGAGCGGTTCTTTGAGTTACAAGAATAGCCAGAAGTCACATGAAGCTAAATCAGGTGAATACGGTGCTTCCTCAATGATATTTGTTGAGTGTTTGGCCAAAATTTAACACAAATACGTTAAAAAATTTTGTAAAATTCGACAAACACTACTGAGGTCGACAGACACAAACAGCTGTTGGAAACACACTGGTTTTGGCATCATAATTAAGGACAATTGCACCAACTTAGAAAAAAAAATTTACCTGACTTCCATATAAGCGGGAGATGAAAGGGGGAAATGAAGAATTTCCGATACTTTCATGACTGGGTGTACATACATATATACTAATGTGACCAAATCATAGGACGACTTTTTAATTTAAATGTCGCACTGAACCACATTCGTCGAAATATCTTTTTTCTAGGTTGGTATGACTGCCAGTGACATCTGTGACATCAAAATAATCATTAGTGTTTAGTATACGCTTGTCTTCCTGAAGTATATAAAGTGCCTTCGGCGATTTTTGCAATGACTGAAATTATTCAACAAAGAAGTTCCATTAAATTTGGTGTGTGGAATCAAATTTCTGGTACCGAAACGTTCAGAATGTTGGTAAAGACCTCCGGTGGTAATAGTTTTTCGCGAGCAAGTGTTTCTGATTGTTACAAATTATTTAAAGGGGTTCGAGAACACCTTGACGACGAACCACGTCTAGAACGGCCATCGACATCAACTGATGATCAACACGTCAATAAAATAAAGGAATTGGTGCTGTAGAAGCGACGATTAACAGTCAGAGATCTTATTAGCATCGTTAGATTATCAAAAGGATCAAGGAAAACCATTTTAAAAGACCATTTTGACCTAAGCAAAGCGATTAGTTCCAAAATCACTAAATTTTTTCGTAAAAACAGTGTTACGTTAACGTCTGTGAAACAATGCTATTAGGGAGAGGCTGGCCTTACTGAGGACAAAGAGTTGACTGGATCTCTTGCGATCGATCTAGGGCCAAAATGATCTTGCGACAGCGCACGAATTGATGATAGCCCAGCGCTCGCCAAGTTACCACGTAGCTGAGCTATCCAAGAGTAGAATACAGGAGAAGAGGGGAGCACTGACCCGTTCCATTGTAGAACATAATGGGCTTGATACGAAGTAAGCTCATAATTTCAATTCAACTTTAGAAAAAAATGCTAAAGTCCGTTAAAAACCATGTTAGATCGTCAAATACGGAATACTAGGGAGTCCTACCGTGGAAGTTTTACTACGAAACCTGATCTACCAAATTTCTGCTAAATTTTTTGACATAGCAAAAAATAAAATAAGAGCATAACCACCTTTTATTTGACAGATTTGACTCGCCGAAACTTTTACTTTTGTCGATACTCATAAAGGGTTTCATAACATCAACTTAGCTTAAAAAACTAAAGACCCTAAGAACGTAGGCGTAAATATAACAATTATACGGTGGAATGGTTAAACATAGCCGTTTGCCACTAATCCTAAAGAATAGTTAAAAAGAGAGGAAATAAATGTTTTGTTAGTTAGTTCATAGACTTCATCTTCAACGAATAGAAAACATATGCTAAGAAATATCAAACTCAGAACTTCATTCTAATTACTACAGAAGCAATCTACCGAAAAGAAACGGTACTCTTTTCGCATTATATCTATAAACCTTCACGATTTCTTTCAAGCGTTGGTTGTGTGTCTCAATTTGTCAAAGATTGTGCGCAAAGCAATCTTGTAAATTTTAGTACTCTCAGCCACGAATGCGGCGAATTGGAATTCCTTACGAGAATACAACAACAAAAAACATAAGTAAATAAATATTTTTTATCCGTAACAGACAGAAGCCATAAACCTTGCGCCAAATCAGTTGGGATCTATACGAGGGCGTTACCTTTAGCAGCCACTCAATAGTAGTTGCATTTTTGTGCGAAATAAAATAATAAATAAAACAAAAAGCATAACAACAAACAAAACTTGCACTCGCCTGGCAAAAGGGCGCTTCATAATTATGGTATTTAATCCATAACGCGCCTTAAATATACTAAAGTACGCAGAATAGAGTAGTTAAATTCAATGTTGTCACGGGTGAGACGGCTGCCACACACGGCAACAGCAACAACGACAACAGCAGTGGCAGAGGCAACGGCGGCAGCAATAACACTTCGCTCGGCTTGGCTGAATGCTGATTTCAATGCAAACACAACAATTTCTCAATAATCCGGCAAGTTGGCCGATATGGGCGCATGTTGATCAGTCATTTAATCCAACACCGTGACAAACACACACACACACACACACAAATAATGCATGCAAGTGTGCAACGGCGTGCCACACCCCACCAAGTTGCCGCCGCATGCGTCTTCCGCTCGGCATTTCGGTATTTGCCGCACGCAAAGCAAAAGCAAAGCGAAAAAAATATCGAAAAACATTCAAATAAGAAGAATACAACAATAACGAGTAGAAGCTGAGACCGGCAAGTTAAGCGAGTGTTTGAATGCTCAAAAAGCGCTTACAGTAACATCCACCCATTTGCTGTAGTTATTTATCGAGCATTAATAAAAGATCAGCGTTTAGATAAATTCTCGAGCGCAGTTGTGGCGCGGCCATATGGGGACATCTACGAGTGCACACACGAAAACTTGTGTGTAGTGCGCACGGTCGCACATGCAAACATACATACGAGCGCGGTCCGATAAGTGTGTATATGGCAAAACCCTACGATGGCGCCACTCCACTATCACAAGAGAAGAGTACTGTAAATGTCAAATTTTCAGCCGAAGCGAACTCGTTTTTTTACTTAGACCGCTTGTGGAACCATTTTCGAAAAAATTAAAAAAAAAAATAACGGTCGGTGATACGATTCTTGTTTTTAGAATGGAAAGAATCTCCAAGTGAAATAAAGGCGCGACTCTTCTCCTTCGATGGAGTCCCTCAAAGCTTGGTTTAAAGATGTCGCACATTCGTTTTTGAAAGATCGCAGCTCGGTATCCCAAAAACATTTTCCGCTACAAAAGTTCACTATCTCGTAACATCAGTTAAAAGCTCGCGAGCTGAGACAGTAATATCAGAGGACATATAAAGCAGGATATACAAAAACAATTTTTGCGAAAAGTGCCAATTTTGATTGGTCCCGAAAAAACTTCAACGAGGGATCGCGAACTGAGACAGTAATATCAGAAGAGCACGGGGAAATATACAACGTGAAATATAAAGTATGAGTAAACTATTTTCGCGATAAGTGCCGAATTTGACTGCTCCGGAAGAAAAACTCAACCGTGAGTCTACTTCACAGCAGTTTGTGCCGCTGTTTAAGCTCAATCCGAAGGTGTTTCTGTGTCGTCATCGAAGCATTGATCGACTGGTACACACGAAAGAGTATAAAACCGTCAAAACAGTAGACTTTACCCGGCGAAACTGCTCCGAAGAAAGCGAAGATTGCCATATCAGCCGGATCGCTTGTTTTCTGGGATTCAAAAACTAGGATCTGCAGAGACTATCTGAAGAAGGGCAAAAAAGATCTATCCGTCCATTGACTGTATTGAGCACGAGAAAGTTAACACTGTGAGAGGCGCCGAGTTTGATTACTTAAAAAAAAACGTCAACCGTGAGTCCACTTCGTTGTTGAAGCTCAATTCGAAGGAGTTTCTATGTCATTTCATGATCGCCGAAGCATGGATCGACTGGCACACACCAAAGGCTTTGAATCTGTCGAAACAGTCTACGTTACCCGGCGAAAACGCTCCGAGGAAAGCGTCTCAGCCGGACAGCTTGTTGTCTGGGATTCAGAAACTAGAATCTGCAACGATTATCTGTAGAAAGGCAAAACGGACGGAAGAATGTACTTTCATGAAATATTGGGTACCAGAAAGTTAACACTGTAAGGTGATGAAAAAACCTCAACCGCGAATCCACTTCATATCAATGTGTGATGCTATTTAAGATCAATTCGAAGGGGTTTCTGTGTCATATCATGATCGCTGGCAAAACATGTATCGACTGGAATACAACAGGGACCTTAGAACAGTCGAAACAGTGGACTTCACCTAACGAAACCGCTTTGAAGAAAGCGGAGATTGTAAAATCAAACGAACAATCGGAATTCAGAAAGTATAATCTATATCGATTACCTAAAGAAGGGCAAAACAGACGAAAGACTCTAATACGACAAATTATTGGATCGGTTCGATGCCGAAGAAATATGTGCTTCTTCACCATGGCAATGCATCGGTTCACATACATGTCTGTGCGCAACTTCTGCGACTTTCAGAAAAAGTACTTTTAGAAAGGTTAAGAAAGTTGCAGCTGGATGTATGTAACAAGCTAAAAAGGGACTTCTTTTTACGTCGCTTACGTCTTCATAGTCGAGTTTACAACAGCGCGCCAGTCGTTCTTCCTTTTCGCTGTTTAGCGCCAATTAGAGATTCTAAGTGTAGACAAGTTCTTCTCCAACTTGGGGACTATATAGAGAAATAAACGGTATTTCTTCCAAAATTTTCGGTTTTCTAAGCTCAAAGGCCAAGTAGCTATCGAACCATCATCATACGTAGTATATGCGCCACATCGAGAATATGCGCTCGAATGCACTGGCAGCACGTGTTGCCAACACGACCACAGACGACAGCATAAAAAATGCAACAACAACAGAAACACACACAGCATGGTGGTAGCGAAATCAATGCGCCGTGTCGCGCCGCGAGGAAACGCTCAGCCCATACCACATTTGCGAACTGTGAAACTTGTCGTCTTCCTGTTCGGTTGAGGTTGGGTCGACGTCGAGCGTCCGTACGCGTTCGATTCGCTGTGGTGTGTGCGAAATTTACGATTTTTTAAGAAGTGTCAAAAGGATACTGTGTACCGCCAATATCCGCCACTTCATGTCACTGATACCACAACCGAGGCAACAGTCGGCCCCTCGGTGCCTTAGTCGACCCTGCGTTGCCTGTTGTAGATACATATGTAGTTTATGTAGTTATAGTATTCCAATTGATTTGCACTGTCTGTTGTTGTACGGTCACTGATGAGATTATATGTGTTATAATAGTTGTTAGTGTTGCCGAAGTTGTTGTAATGCTGGCGGTGGCGGTGTCGCCGTTGATAGTCAAGGCGATGACCAAGGCAAGGCGGATAAGCTGATGGCAATGGTGTTGCTTATGTTACAGCTACAGCCTTTAATTCCGAGTCAAGGTGATTGCTGATTATCAAGCTATGTCCATCTCGAGCGTCATTGGTGCTAAACAGGCCGGCTGCACGGCCGTGGTCAACTTGTTCGAATCGCCTGTTAAACATATGTTTCATAGACACACACAACAACAACAACACCGATATACATTTGTACATATGTCTATGCATGTTTACAACAGTCTGTGCATATGTATGCATGCCTCCCAATGCTGCGAGCGTGTATGTGTGCGCATGCGTGGCTGCTTGTTGGATGTATCAATTGGAAATTGATATCAAATAAAAATGCTACATTATAGCTTAATATGAGTTTCGTTAGATTGAGAAATTTACGAGCTGCTTGTGGTAAGAAAAACTGTGAATAATGGCGGGAGGATGTACGCATAGAGGCGGAATTAATGAACGTGTGTGGCAGCAGCGGTGGTTCTCAGGTGGCTCAAAGGAATTTATAAAGCCGCTACAAAATTACAAAAAAAAACACGAAATGGACTAAAATAGAAACAAATAAATGTTGACTATTGAGCAACACCTTTTAAATGTAAATGCAACACTCGCTGACAGTTGTGAAAACTGGAATTATAGAACAAGTTCTCTTCGAATAGTCACCGAGAAACGATCCGCGGCGGCTGATGTGAAACATAAAATTTAAATTATATTAATTTCTGACAAGAAAATTATTCTCATAAAATTCAGTCAGCTGTTCGCAGCGGGTCCGCAGCCTTAATGGTTCGACTATAAAATAAGTTGGCCGCTGAAAATTATGACGTTCGCTCCTTCAGTTGTATATCATTTTAAATTTCGTCAAGGGTAGTTACAGGGTCCGGCACTCGAAGTGTAACCAACTTCAGACCGTTCGCGCGGCTGTCGCACTGGAATCAGCTGTTTATAAATTTGCTGAATGACAGTTCGGAGTATTGTTCACAAGTGTACAAAAGCGTTTTGCCAAAAGTGAACGCAAAAAAAAGTGATCAGCGATGGTGTGATTGCTTTATATTTAGCTGGAAAATCACAGCTAGCAATTGTTGGTGAGCTCAAACACCTTAATGTGAATAAAGTTTTTGTTTATCGCACCATCACTCGTTACATTGATACTGGTAGCATCGCAAAACGTCATGGAGGTGGTCATCAAAAGACTGCAACGTTACGTGAGATGGTTCGGAAAGTGAAGAAGCGACTTGAGCGAAATCCACGACGAAGTGCCAGTCAAATGGCTAAAGAACTGAAAATATCCGACCGCAGCATCCGACGCATATTGAAAAATGAGCTCAAGGTCAAGCCTTACAAGTTCCAAAAGGTCCATGATCTCACACCGAAGCAGCAACAAGTAAGACTTGAGAGAGCGAAGCAGTTGCTTCGCTTGGCCGAAAGCGGACAAATTCCGAACATTGTGTTTTCTGACGAAAAAATTTTTCCAATTGAGCAATTCGTAAACTCTCAAAACGATAGGGTTTACTTGACCGACCATTCATACGAGAATCTAAATCATCGGTTGGCCACCAGGAGGCAGCACCCGCCACAAATAATGGTTTGGGCCGCTGTCACCGCAGATGGGCATTCTCCAATTGTTTTCATAGAGCCTGGCGTCAAAGTAAATGCGTCATATTATCGGGAAAGTGTTCTGGAGGCTGCTTTGAAGCCGTGGGCAAACAGACATTTCGGTCGCAACCCATGGACGTTTTAACAAGACACCGTCTCACAAAACGCGAGTGAATCAGGAATGGCTGAAAAACAACGTTCCGAACTTCATTACGACCACACAATGGCTCTCGAATTCACCAGATGCGAATCCAATGGATTATTCTCTCTGGGCCATTTTGGAGAACAAGGTCCGTAGTAAAAAATACACCAGTCTCGAGATGCTGAAGAAAGCGATTGTCCATGAGTTGGCCAAAATACCGGCAAGTCACATTCGGGCAGCTTGCGATTCGTTTTTTGACCGTCTCAAGGCCATAGTTAAGGCAAAAGGTGATCATATCGAGCAAAAATGAATTAGTCCTGAATTTATGATTATTTTCACACATTTTGAACTTTAAAATAAATAAAAATAGTTTTCAAATCGAATTTATGGCTTTTTTTATTTGGTTACACCCTGTAGCGTAGCGGTACACAGCGGCCCCCATCTGTTGTATCAGTGTATCCCCTGTGTGAGTCTCAAAACTGTTAGCATAGCTACTAAGGACAACGGTTTTTCGGAGAAGAATGCCGGTGAGAAAGTAACCTTCGATTGTGACCGTTTCGCGCCATGACAACCGACTATTTGATGACTGAAATTGAGGCTCGTGATTTCGGTGACATTTGGTTTCCACAAGACGACGCCACGTCCCACACATCGCATCAATCAATGGATTTATTGCGAGAATACTTCGGTGAGCAGATAAATTCACGTTTTGGGCCGGTCGATTGATTATCAAGATCGTGTGATATCCCACCTGTGGGGATATGTAAAGTCTTGAGTCTATGCGGACAATCCCGCTCCGATTCAGGTCTAAATAAATGCCAAGGAATGCTTTTTCAAATGGTCTGAAAACGGGAATTAATGCTGGATACTGACCACAAACGTTCCTTAAAACTTGTTAACCACAAAATTAATGTGTTGGACTGACCTTCTCAATCCCCGGCCTAAATCCCATAACACTTGTGGGGGATATTAAAAAAAAACAGAATTGAAGGCTTTAAACAAAAAATAAGGAAGAAACGAGTGGTATGTCATGGCGTTTAAGGAAACCTTCCGAAAGTAAGTGCAGATTTTAATTAAAACTATTCTTGGATGAGCTATCATTTAACTAAAATGGACAAAAGTGAATATGGATCTAAAAACTTTGTGTCATCCTAAATATCATTTCTGATAAATGACTTTATTAATGTGTATCTCGAGTTGTATAATTACGATCGGGATAAGCTATATGCTATATGAAAGGAAAGAAAGTAAGATTATACTTAGGATTGTTCGAGTACACGTCAAAGACGGACACCAGCAAAGAGAAACCACGCATTATTTAACAGTTTTTCTTCGATGAAAGTGAAAACTCATGCCAGACGTTCCGAAGCACATGACATCAAGCAAGCACAGTTTCGTTGCCTAGGAGTTCCACATGACGTAAAAAATTGTTTGATATCATTTAAATTTTGCTGAACACAATGACCTGCCAGAAGTTCCTGGAGATCTGTCGAAGGGTTCTTATATATCCACCTAATAGTCCGGACCTGTCAATGATGACTTTCCGCTTCAGTCTAGGGCGAATGATTTTACTGGTGAAGAATTGGGATTAAGAGATGATCTCCACATGATAACCTACCGTCGATTCATTGACAACCCGCTTGAAGCAAATTAGACTCAACAGATGCACCCTTTCAGTGGCAGCCGTTCAATGACCATGAAACTATCATTTTTATAGATGAAAAGTGTATCTCAGTTGAAGAAGTTTTTAATACGAAAACGACAAAATCTAGGATCGCGTTATCGTTGAACGCGTGCCACTGATTTCGTATTTCCTAAGATTCAACGTGGCCACCATTCAGCTGCTGTAATGGTTTGGTGGGGCTATATGAGACATAAAGGCCTATTCACTTCCGCGAAAAAGAGGTTAAAACTGGGGCAAAAGTGTACAAGCAGGATGTTTTAAAAGGCGTGGTATAGCAGGTAAGCAATAATCGCTTCGATGATGAGCTTTGGTCTTCCAGCAAGATTCTGCTCCGGGACGACAGGCAAAACCTACATAACAATGGCTTAAAAGCAATATTATTGCCTTCATAGCTGGAGATGATTGTGCGCCTGGAAGTTCGGATTTGAATCCAATGGATTACAGTTTGTGATCAGAGTTGGAAACAAAGTCTGTCGAATATGCCATAAAAACTGGAGAATAAAAAAAAACATCCTTGGTTGTAGCTGTGTCGTCAATGCCAATAAAAACTTTACGTGCTGCTATCGATGAAGAGTTGAATTGTTTCAGGGCTTGTGAGAAAGTTGACCATTTTGAATAAAAATTTGTATATCGCTTATTTATTATTAGAACTTATAAAATGTCGTAGATAATGTCGTCTATCTTGGTATCAGTATTAACACCAACAACAATGTTAGCCTCGAAGTCCAACGCATAATAACTCTTCCCAGGTGCTACTTCGGACTGAGTAGGCAATTGAGAAGAAAAGTCCTCTCTCGACGAACAAAGACCAAACTCTACAAGTCCCTCATCATTCCCGTCCTACTGTATGGTGGAGAGGCATGGACGATGACAACACATGATGAGTCGACGTTACAAGGTTTCGAGAGAAAGGTTCAGCGAAAGATTTATGGTCCTTTGCGCATTGGCAACTGCGAATCTGCATTTGATGAAACGATGAGCTGTATGAGATATGCGACGACATTGTCATAGTTCAGCGAATTAAGAGCGACCGGCTACGATGGCTAGGTCATGTCGGCCGAATGGACTAAAACAGTCCAGCCTTGAGAGTATTCGACGCAGTAACTGTCGGGGTAAGCAGAGAAAGAGGAAAGCCTCTACTCCGTTGGAGAGATCAGGTGGAGAATTACCTGGCTGCACTTGGTACCTCGCCAAATTGCGAAAAAAATAAACGACTGGCGCGCTGTTGTAAAATCGGCTATAACCGCGTAAGCGTTGTCTACGCTAATAAAGAAAAAGGGGTGATCCAAGTAGAGGTATTTTTTTTAATAGCCTCTTTTTGTTTGGCATTTCATCACGGAAAAACATACGCCTGACCAACGTTTACAAATCGTTCAACTTTATTACGAAAACTCGCATTCTGTAAAGAATGTGCTTCGCACACTTTGCTCAACTTATGGGCAACATAATTTGCCTATCGACCATCACCTATCTTGAGACCCAGCATTCATTATTGGATAATAGTCGACCGTATAGACCACGTGCAGCGCTCAGTGAAGAAAATAGAGCAGCTGTAGCTGAGAGTGTACACGAAAACCGTTAAGAGTCTATTCGGCGCCGTTTGCAGCAACTTGGCACGACTTGGCGCATTTCACGACGAGATTTTCAATTGAAAGCGTACAAAATACAGCTTGTGCAAGAACTGAAGCCGCTCGACCTTCCCAAGCGACATGTTTTCGCCTTTTTTGTGACGTTTTCGAGCCAAATCTTTTTTAGCGATGAGACTCATTTCTGAATCAATGGGTATGTAAACAAACAAAATTGTGGCATTTGGGACAAGGAGCAACCTGAAGAGATACAAGAGCTGTCATTTCATTGAGAAAAAACAACGGTTTGTGGAATCATCGGCCCATATTTCTTCAAAAATAATGCTAATGAGAACGGAACCGTCACTGGCGGCCGTTATCTGGCTATGCTAACCGACTATTTAATGCCTGAAATTGAAGATCGTAATCTCTCCGACATTTGGTTTCAACAAGATTGTGGGAAACACATCGCATCAATCAATGGATTTATTGTGAGAACACTTCGGTGAGAAGATAATTTCACTTTTTGGGCCGGTCGATTGGCCACCAAGATCGTTTGATGTCACACCGTTAGACTTTTTTCTGTGGGGATACGTAAAGTCTTAAGTCTATGCGGACAAACCCTTCGATTCAGGGCTTGGAGCAAAATATCGCGCGTTTCAATCGCCAGTTACCAGTCGAAATGCTGTAATCATTCAAAATTTGACTAAACAGATGGAGTCATCTGAGACGTAGCCGTGGCCAACATTTGAAAAAGATAATCAACAAATAAGCGCCAAAGGATGTTCATGACAAACATTGCACATTAAATTTGAAGTTTCTGTGTTTTTTTTTTATCTTTAAAAAACCAGGGAACTTCGAAAATGGATCGCCTTTTAAAAGTAACTTTACTAAACAAAAGTCTTATATTTTAATTTTTAGAGAGGTCTGAACTTGTCACAGAAATTTTGGCAGTACTAGGTTTAGAATTATATAATCGTATACAAGATTTCATGTACATACGTTGGGTTAATACCCGAAAAATGTGACTTTGTCAACAGTTTCATTTGCATATTTGAGTAGGTACGTACATACATACGTAGGTAAGTAGATAATATAAAAAGTGAGTTATTTGTTTACATTGAAATTTTCTATTTACACAAAAACCATGAGAAATCAACAACAACGTCTCTTCAAGTGGCAAATGGTAACAAATGTGTCCAATTAATAAAGTGCGCTAACAAGGGTGGTCCAACTGCGAGTGTCAGGTAAGCAGGACCCTAGAGAGTTCACACATTCCTCAAATGCGCACAGGCATGTATGTACTTACTCATACAAATATCAGCGCTAAGTGCGGAGAAATTGTTTAAAGGCGACGCTGTAAAAATAACAAAGCTCAAACAAATGCAATGATAAATACGAAAACGCCGAGATAAACGAAAATATTTACAGGAATACACTTAATCTCAAATGATGTTTCATTCTAACGCTGGAAATTATGGAGGCCAAAAAAATGCACTTCGTTTAATGAAGAAAAGGAAAAAACAAATAACAAAAAGCAAGTAACAAGTTTGGGCTGCATTATTATTTTTCGTCAAAACGCGCCAGAAAGGCCGAAATGCGCCGAAAGAAATGTTTGTAAAGTGATATGGCCATTTCCTTTAGCTATTTATAAACACACGTACGCGCACACATACCACACCGCATAGGTAATATGTAGGAATTTTCGTTATTGTTGCTGTTTGTTGTTGTTGTTTTATCAATTCTTTAGACATTTCAATCTTTATTGATACGTTGAGGCAATTTTTTAAAGACGGAGATTAGTTTTCAAAGGCGTGTCTCCATTCTCCGTCGATTTGGTGAGTCATGTTAAGCAGAAACAAAAACAAAAGCAAAAAAAAACCAAAAAAAAAAAAAACAACAAGTTGATACGAATCTTGAATGGAAGCGTTAGGCAGAGTAAAAGCGAAGAGAAATAATGAAAATTGGTGACATAGGATGGCTTTACAAGTCCAAACACGCTCACCCACATGCCCAAGCAATATCTCTAATGAAAAACAAAACAAAAAAACGCACTCACACACACACATGCGCACCTTTGTCGGCTTGGACGCACTGCACCCAAGCGCGACATTGTCGTAAATTTGTGCCTTTCATTGCTTACACTTTGACAAAAGAAAGATGATAAAAAAAGAAAGTAAATTTTCCGTCAATTTTCCGCGGCGATACGAGCGCGTACCCTTATTTGCTGTCACTACAACGCACAACAACAACAACACTAACAAGAACAAAAGGTTTTGGAGTCTCGTCTCGAAACGCTACTTAAACGCTACGGTGTTGAAGGCGTATCATTTTCAGCTGCGTTGTCTTTTATTCCTTATTGGTTTTGGGTTGCTATCTTTTATTGTTGTTGTGGTTGTAAGTAGTTGCAGTTGTACTTGCGCGTACGAAAGGTGTTCAACGCTTCGTTATGCATCCAGGTAAGTGGCTGCATGAAAGATTTAATAATTTAATAAAGAGTTCATTTAATTTTTATACCCTTGCAACATGTTGCGACAGAGTATACTAGTTTTGTTCACCTAACGGTTGTTTATTATATATTAAGTTGTCAAATATCTCCCTTCCGTTTTTTTGCTCCTAATTCAATGCTTGGTAAAAAGTGTTACAGTGGTCGGATTTAGTTCAAATGTGCGCCGTTTCGTTCGATAATCTGTTTCCATCTAAACGGCAACTTTATAATACCCCCCTCGTAGAGGCCCTCCTCCCTATTTGCGAAGAACTCGGACAGCCACTTTTCACAAGCCGCTTTTGAGCTCAACTTTACTCCAACAAGGGCGTTCGTAATTACTTGGCGCTATGTCCGGGCTATATGGTGGATGCGAAAAAACCTGCCATCCGAGCTCCCGTAGCTTCTGACGAGTCATCAACGACTAGCGTAGTCCTGGTGGAACACTACACCCTTCCTGTTGGTCAATTCTGGACGCTTCTGGTCGATCGCCTGCTTCAAGCGGTCCAGTTGTTCGCAGTAGATGGTACAATTATGCGTCTGGCCACACGGGAACAGCTCATAGTGGATGATTCCCTTCCAATAACACCAAACACACAACTAAACCTTCCTGGCCGTCAATCCCGGCATGGGCACTGTTTGGGACGTTTACCGGCCTTCAACTACGACCGTTTTCGCTTGATATTGTCGTATGTGATCCATTTTTCGTCGCCAGTCACCATCCGCTTCAAAAATATGTCGAGTTCGTTCCGTTTCAGCAGCATAACGCAGGCGTTGATTCGGTTCAAAAGGTTTTTTGTGTCAAATCATACGGCATCCAAACATCAAGCTTTTTTGTGTATCCAGCCTTCTGCAGATGGTTTAAAATGGTTTGGTGACTAACTCCCATCTTCTGGGCGATGTCACGAGATGCCACATGCCGGTCTAACTCGATGTTTTCCATGATTTGATCGGTATTCGTCGTCACAGGTCTTCCGCCGGCTGGCTTATTCATGGTCTGAATCGTCGAAACCATTCCTCCGCAGTTCGAAGTGATAGAGTACCATCCCCCAAAACACCATTAATCTCACGGAACGTTTCTCTAGCGGATTTGCCTTTAACGAAGGAAAACTTTAAAACAGCGCGAATTTCGGCGTTAGTGAACTCCATGTTTACACGTCTATAACTGTTGAGCGCAATATCCAAAATAACGATGCATAGCGTCGTTTTGTAGGTTATGTCGAGACCTTTCAAAGATGTATAGTATTGCCAGATACGAGCTCTGTAGCGCTTTATACATAGTCGCGAAATTCAAAAGACAAAAAGGCGGAAGTGAGATATTTGACAACCTAATATAAATGATCAGGATAACGAGACGAGTTGAAATCCTGGTGACTGTCTGTCTGTCCGTCCGTCTGTCCATGCAAGCTGCAATTTGAGTAAAAATTAGGACATCTCGATGAACCTTGGTACACATGTTTCTTGGTAGTTATGAGGATTTCCCTTAGAATTTCTACCGACAGTGTGAAAATGGATAAAATCGGATGATAACCCTGCCTACTTCCCCGGTACTGCTAAAAAATACTAAAAGCACGATAAATCACTAACTAAATACTCCAGAGACATAAAATTTTATCCCCAAGATAACATGAGAGAGCTTTATATGAACCGGTGTAAAAATTGGACGATCTCACTTTTAGGTAAAATCTATGAGATCTCAAGACCTGCTCGACCGATTTCAACCAAATTTGGTACATAACATTCTTCTAACATTTTTATTTCACAGTGTGAAAATGAGCGAAATCGAACACCAACCACGCTTACTTCCCATACAACACAATTTTTAATTTCATCAGACTCTTTCTTTTTCAATGTACAAATCAAGGAGCAATTATTATAACAAATAAAACTATGGAGATATAATGCCTTTAGGGTATGCCGCCTTATTGTCCTTGCCTTATAAAAATTGTCCTAATCCAACAAAAGCTGTTCAAGCCCCTAGGTACCGAATATTTGATCTTAGTACCAATAGTTGACTTTTTATCCCAAATATCGGTGTGTGTGAGATATGTAATTGAAATTCAGAGAGAAGTCTTACCTAATAGTAGTAAGTCTGTATGCCAAAAATGGGTTGAATATGGTCAATACATTCCTGGAGCCCCATATGTGTATCTAATATAAAGGTTTTCGAACTTCCGGCTGACTTCATACTGCATATAACGGCTAAAATGTAAGTTATCTCAATGAGAGAGCGGGTTTTACTGATAACAGCCTCTGGGTGACGTTTTCCACCGTAAGGTAATTCCCTGTTGTTGATTCGTGCAAGTTGCAAGAGTATAAAATGTTCGGTTGCACCCGAACTTATCTCTTCCTTACTTGTTTATTGTTGTATAATTTTTTTTTTTCATTTTACTTATGAATAAACACTCCTCTCTCGTTAGCGTTAAAATATTTGTGAATATAAAATTTAATGTATTTATGCACTTACGAGGCACTCAAGGAGTGAGAGTAGCGCACGAGGTTTAAGGCTTAAGCACTTGTTGTCACAGGCATTTCGGTGACAATTACAACACACTTGTATCCAAGTACTTATGCTACGTAAGTAAGAGTGCGTGTATCTTGCTTACACCTTTCTTTTTGAGGTTAAAAGCTTTGATATTCAAGATTTTGTAAGCGTTTTTTGCGCATAAGCACAATTTACTCTCTTCTTAGTGAAGATTGATGGAATTTCTTACATACGTATACTATTCATGATTTTTCAATTTACCTGTTAGGTTAGGTTAGGATAAGAGGTCGATCCCAACAGTAATCTCACTGGGACAGCTGGGACCGCCAGTCCGTTACAGTCCCTAAACACTGCTACATAATGGATCATAACACACTTACAAATCGACTGAAGCACTTGAGACTATCACAAATTGAGTCAGCTAATGCCTCAATCTTGCAAAAGCTGAGCAAAGTGTTAGCGAATTGAATGCTCACCAACCCGAAAAAGGATGTACTTCGTTGTAGGATAGTACGTCTACCGCCACATTAATAATTACAACTTCATTGAGAAACACAACAGTCTCTGAAGGCAAGATCCAAGCTCAAGGATTGCATTGAAAGAAGAAAGAAAGATGCCCTTCTGGCACTCATATGCCCAGATACTCTGAGTCACACAGCGGCAATAAGCTGTGGCCAGGTTTAAAACGAGTCTGGTAAATGCTATTTTAGTGAAGTCCGAAGTCCACCGAGATGCTGTTGAAAGCCTGCTCTTGGAACACATTCAAGCTTTTCCGCAAATAACAGAAGGATGGGGCCATGTGTATAAGTCCATGCAAATGAGGAAAGTTCTCTGAGCGCCATTCACTTTTGGCCAGAAACGATTCTTTTACATATGGCTCAAATAGCTCACGACTTCCGGTCCTAGATCAAGTATCCTCTGTGTAGCCAAAAAACATCTGTTTGAAAGCGAGCTAAAGTGAGAAGGCGAACCACAGCTATCTGGGGTTCTGAGCTGGGTTTGAAACCCGCCACGTAAAAAACGTTCAAAAAATACGATGAACGGGACAAGGATTGAGGCGAATAGGTCCTTGTAGCATTTGCTACAGTGGCCATATAAAGGAGCGCAAATTCGGTGGAGCTCGTGGTGGGAGAGAGACTCCGTCACCAAGTACTGGCATTCAACCCGATGGATAAACGTCTAGCCATAATCCGCATCAAAGCGAATTTCTACAACTTATCGTTGATTTGCGCACACGCCTCGACGGAATAGAAGGACGATGTGACCAAGGATGTCTCTATGAGCGCTTGGAGTGCATCTATGATCAAAATCGTGCTTGGTGATTTTAACACCAGGGTGAGCAAAGAAGGTATCTTTGGCACAACAGTCGGTAAATTCAGTCTTCAAGATGAAACATCCCGAAATGGGTTGAGGCTGACCGACTTCGTCGGGGCCCGAAATACAATATGTTTATCTGCAGTTCTAGATTTCAGCATAGACAAATTCATCAAGCTACCTGGCTGTCTCCAGATTGAAAAGTCAGCAACCAGATCGATCATGTTGTGATAGACGAAAGACACGTCTCCAGTGTTTTAAACATGTGTACTCTCCCAAGTTCTAACATTAACTCGGACTACTATCTAGAAGGCATTTCAATTCTTAATTCTTAAAAATTATAAAAAAACACAATTGGAAATATTTGAAAAGATGGACGGACTGCCATTGGGACACCAGAAGAGATCATTTAACTTCGTATCAACCAATTCTGAACCTGTTCGCGAGGTCTCCCTAAGCAATCAAGAGAATGCTCACTATTCGCCCCCATAAAGCAAGTGCGTTTATGCTAATTTCGCCTGTGGGTCACGAAATAAACTTGAAACGACAGTTTTACCTCCAAAATTTTATTGTTTTTTAATTGACTGAAGGAAAAAACTACGCCGTTTACTGCCTCCCTCATGCAAAGCCAATACTCCGATATATAAAAACGTGGTTACAATTCCAAATCATCTAACGCATAAAATTAACTAATATGCCATTTTTGTCACCACCAAGTGAGTGTGTGTGTGTGCCGTCGAAATTTATTACACTTTAGAGTGTTTTTGAAGTAAATGGTGAAACCATTTCACCTAAACTATGCTACGTGAGCCGCTTAGGGAATAAGGCGCTGGATGACAAAGAAATCGCTGACTGTCGGACAGTTGCGGAGATTGAACGGAAGCCACACGTGCGCCACGTACAACGAAACGGACGTATATAACTTGCCGCAGCTGAAATGACAAACGGCTTTAAACGACAGTACGTGAAAAGGACACATGCGAAGCAAAGAAGAAAAACAAAAATCAAATATGAATTCATGAAACTCACGGATATAATAACTAAATGTTGGCAAAATTCTGAAAATTCTACAAAGCAAAGGGAAGTGATAAATACAAAAATAACAAAAAACGCACAGGAGTCAATGAGTCACTTTAGAGCGAAGAGCATTGTTATGTTGTTCGTAGGTAAGCAAGTCATTCTAAACTGAAATCCCACCACACGAGAAAACAATCAATTTTGCTTTTTTGTTTTTGTACTTTATATTCGTATATTTTGTGTGTGGCAGTTCCGTTTCGTTTCATTTTTCGGTTTTTCATGTTTTTTTATTATTATTTTTTAAGCACTATATTTTTTTATTTTTAACTTTAGCTTATCTAAAACCTTTAACGCCAACGCAGTGGCATTTCGTCTCCTCCTCCACGCCTGCGCTAGCCGCTTTTGTTGGCTTTCGCAGCGATTTCCCTACACTTAACTACCGACTTGCACTCGCTCATACTCATATTTATCAGTTCGCTTGGCGACAACATAATTCTTTCGGTTTGGCCCATTTGCGTGCACGCGCTTTTATCCATCGGCTGGCCGAAAAGTCACTCATTCAATGGGTACGACGCAGCATTGCGTGCGCAAACTGGAGACATAATGTTTCCAAAACATACCGACAACTATAGCGCGATACATGTGTGGACCTATTCATGCCAATACGCGCAGGCGAGTATGTGCGAGTAGGTATAAGGCATCGGTTTGTCCAATGGAAGGATGTTGCCACACTGACTTTTTGTGCAGAGAAAACGACTAACCTGTACGTGTTCATTAACATAGTTAGCGCGAAGGCTCCATAGTTCGTGCTGTTGCGTCATTAGAAGTTACCGAACTTATGAGTTAGACCTAGCTTTCAAAGAACACTTATGCAAATTTCGCAGCTGTCGGACAAATGTTATGAAAGTTTCTATATAAGAACTTAATTTTGATCGGTTAGTTTGTATGACAGCTATATGCTATAGTAGTCCGATCTGAACAGTTTCTTCGGAGATTATACCTTTGTCACATATACCATAATTATCTGTGTCATATTTCGTTCAAAGATCTCGTCAAGTAAAAAAGTTTTCCACACAAGGACTGGACTGTGATCGTTCAGTTTGTATGACAGTTATATACTATAGTGGTCCGATACCGGCGGGTTCGACAAATGCGCAGCTTCTTGGACCGAAAAGAACGTGTGCAAAATTTTAGATCTATATCTCAAAAACTGAAGGACTAGTTCGTATATATACAAACAAACGGACAGGCAGACGAACGTGGGTAAATCGACTCAGCTCGTCACGCTAAGCATTTATATATATGTTTTATATTGCCTCCGATGCTTCCCTCTGGGTGCTAGAAACTTCGTGGCAAGCTTAAAAAACTCTGTTCAGAGTATAAAAACGTGATAAAAGGAAGAGAAAGACAAAAGAAAGAAGGAATTTTCACCGAGCCGATCACTTGGTAATGTAACAAGTTGTAAAATTTGGACCACAAACCTACAGGCCGTGCTTTTTACGAACGAATATTAAAATAAATCTACAAACAGGTTTTTGAAAGACGTGAACTGAAGTTGTTCGATACTCCAAAAATATACAAGAAACCTGTTGGACATATCGTTTTTGAATATTTTGGTAGTGCATAGAGGGTGCCGCACGAGCTTAAATGAAAATCTATGAAAATGATGGCTAAATTTCTTGGATTAAGCTGCGGTTGGCTCCCGCATCCACAGTCTACGTATGTGAGAATACTGCCAGGAAAGAAATTTAACGAAAATGAAGAGCTAATCGGCCACTTGAACCTTTCGTGTCCTCCGGCTTCATGAGAGTACTGCAAGGAAAGAAACTTCACCGCAATGAAGAACTAATCGGCGGAACTAGGGCCAATATTGGAAGAAAAGTTAGAAGTTATACGAAAATGGTATCAAAAGAATAGAACATCGCTTCAATAGATGAAATATAGAAGCGAGTTTCGCAAAAATAGTTCGAAATTTTCACAGACTCGGGCACGAGAGTTGTAACTAACTCAATTTCTGATCACAACTAAACCTTCTTATATTTGTAAATCGATTCCGATAGTTTTAACGATAGCTCGAAACTTCAGACTTTACAAAATATAGGTTACGGATTAGTCAGTATGGCGCTTCCTGTGCCAACTTTCCATCATTACTGGAAATTCTCTTTCTTTTATACTTTATAAATATATATTTTTGAATCTAAAACCGCTGGCTCTAGGTCAATCGTATGAGATTCTGAATACAGTCAGAGCCACACCGGCTTTATCACAAGTAAGAGTTTCGGTAGCTCTTCTCAGGAAACATATTGAAACGCCTTATGAGCCATGTAAGTAAAATCATCTGCACATTGATGATATTCTTTCATCAAAGACTCAAAAAGAATGACTAAACATATTTTGAAAGAATTGTTACCAGAAATCTGAAATATGTAAGTAATGTTTCCAGCAAGCTTCCAAAGCAATGTTTCCAAGTAATGAATATAATCTACAAACATCGAAGTTTTAATTTTTTCACAAATTTCTTCGACAACGTCATTGAAGTTCAAAAATACCGCCAGTTTTGACAAATACCGAAGTTAGTCTAGAAGTAAGACTTTATTCTATCGAACTATGGTCGATTTTGTTTCAAAAACTTATTTCCAATTACAGATCCTAATTAAACATTAAAAAGCAATAGCTCGCAAGAGAAATAAAAGAAACCCTTTTAAAAGCATTGAAGTAAACATAAAACTTCAAAAAAATAATGGATGAAACAAAGCAATAGGGTTCCATAAGGAAAGTTAATGTCTATGATCGGGTACATGACTGGATCGCATTTGAGAACCGATCTCAGCAAAAATAATAACATAAAATTTCAATAAACATTCGAAGGCAATTAGACATATTGTTCGTTACAGAAAGAATGCCACCAAAATAGGATTTACAAAATATTAAAAAAAAATAAACACTCTGGCAACCTTGTTGCACTTGATTTGGAAATTTCTTAATTGATGTGCCCACATATTCCATACTTTTCTTATTTTGCCTTTTATTAAAACCATTGATTCCTGCGCACTTTGCAATAAATGCCGACGCGACAATTTTTTTGGACACTTTTTAGCCGAATCGCTTTCTACTACTGCCTACTACCTGACACGATCCTTTTCAACTGTATTTTTTATGGAATATTTCTTTTCTTTTTTTGGCTTTGGGCCGCTTGTCTTCTGATTTTTCTCGACTGCATTGCGGCGTTTTGCCTGTCAACTTGAGCCGCCGCATTGCTGACTGTCCGCTGGCCTGTCGCTCCCTCACCGTTGGTCTGTCCGTCTGCAAGTGCGTCGCGAAGTGCGTCTGATAAGACTTTAAGTTATGACCTTTTTAAATGTCCAAATGCCTCGATAACATACGGTTACTACAAATGTAAGAGTTTTTTCGGTTTTTCGTTGTTGTAGTTGTTGTTCTTTTTATCAAGCATGTGTCCTTTATTTTCACCTCCACTCTCTGCGTTAATTTTTGTGAGTTATTCTTTGTGTAGTTGGAAATTGTCATGAATGCAGTGAATCTTGTATTTCCCATGAATCTGATCCTTCAGGGCGGTTGCCCGTGTCGGAAGCACAAATGCCTATATGTACATATGTACACATGTGTGTGTATGTATGTGTAAGTGCGCAGCAGTTTTAAACTGAAATTTAGCGTGTAAATTATTTGATGTAGGTACTTATGAACACTAAATGCTGACAATTTGGAAAATAAACGTCAGGATATGGCCTTTAAATGATGATCATACAAAAAGGTGTGCATGTTTAAGTATGTACGTATGTATGTATGATTATTTGAATGTGTACACTTATAAATATGTCCGTTCAGAAGAATAGCTGGCACAAAAATCTGACTTATTTGTTAAAATGTTATATTAAAAAAATTGTGGTTTAATGGATCGATTACTATCGTGAACAAAAAAGTCTTATATTGTTAAAATCGTTATTCAAATAGCTTTCCGAAAAAAAAATTTGACTCATGTATTTCAACTCTCCACTTCTAATGGATCGATTACTAAGTTGGCCATTTAAATACATTAATTAAACTCTGGATAGAGTATAATTGATACTAAGCTTGTAACACCCAAACGTCGGAGTAAAGTACATGCATATAAGGTGAGTTCCAAAGTAAAGAGGACTTTTTGAATCTAGCGCCCCCCATCTATATGTCGACTGGTGCGTTAGAATCTGCTATCTTTATGGATTGTCTAGTGAGAATTTCATGACATTTCATTGATTGGAAGTGAAGTTATTGCGTTTTAAGTGTCAGTATGTTTGTGTTATCGGTGCGAAAATGAGCTTCGAACAAAGAGCCAACAATAAATTTTGTTTTAAAATTGGTAAAACTTTTACCGAAACGTTTCAATTGAACAACGAAACAAGTTTATGGCGATGATTGCCTATCGCGTAGCAGAGTGCACGAGTGGTTTCAACGTTTTCAAAGTGGTCGTGAGAACATAAATGACGATCAACATGTGGACCATCAAAATCCGTGATCACCGGAAATTCCATCGAAACTGTGCGTGAATTCATCAAAAATCCGCCGAAATCATCATTGAAATTCATGGAAATGAAATTGAACATCTCCAAAACATCGATTTATCGCATTTTTACCGAACATTTGGGCTTGCGAAAGCTGTGTGCACAAATTGACTGACGACCAAATATTGCTCAGAATCCAACATTCGAAGGACGATTATTTGACCAAAAATCACATTTTAACTATTAACCACTCCCCGTATTCACCTGATATGGCACCGTGCGACTTCTTCCTTTTCGGAAAAAATGCATTTGCACATGAAAGGAAAGCGTTATGCAGACGTAAAGGCCATTCAAAAAGCTTGCACCGGAAATATCACATTCATTTATTGTGCATACTGGCAGCCATACCGGCCAACGAGCTAAAACACTCGTTCGACATGCTTTTGGACCATGCAAAAAACTGTATTGAAGCAGAAGGAGACTGTTTTGAATAAAATAAATTGATTTTGCCAAAAAAACCATTTGTTCTGTTTTTTTTTAAGTTCTGTTTACTTTGGAAAGCACCTTGTATATAAGCAAACATGTTCATCAGTTTTGAGATATCGGATTGATATTTTGCAGGTGTCTTTTTTCCTCAAAAAGCTGAGCCGAAGCTGCCATTCAAAATGACCCATCAAAATCAAAGCCTTGTATAGAAAATTTGTATACTCTTGCAACCAGTTGCTACAGAATATAATAGTTTTGTTCACCTAACGGTTATATGTGAACGTGACCTCGCCCTCTAATAAGTTTAATGTGTATATCTCCTAAACCAAAATCCCTTAGAATCTCTATCGACACTGTAAAAATTTATGAAATTTTAAAATAACACCGTCTATTACCCATATAACGGTACTGTTAAATACTACCAAAAATAATATTTTACACTCAAGATGGTATGAGAAGGCTTTATGAGAGCCGGAATCAAAATTGGACGATGGGCGTGGCACCACCTACTTTTTGGGAAAATCTCATACCTCGGGTCTTGCCCGACCGACTTCGACTAAATTTATTCCGTGGCATTCTTTTCACATTCCTAAGACACAGTGCGAAAATAGGCGAAATCGGACTACAACCACGCCTATTTCCCATATAACACAATTTTAAATTCCACTTGATTCTTTCACTTTCCGGTACACAAATAAAAAAGCAATTAATTTAACGGGATATTACTTTGCACGAGATATGCCTTTAGAGTATACCGAATATATGGATCCAAATATCTATAGTTGACTTTTGGCCGAAAATATCGGTCAATGTATGGGATATACAATTGAAATTCAGAGAGAATTATTTGACAGAAATCTTTATGAAATTTGGCGTGAATTATTATCCAAGGCAGCGCTATAATCTCCGAATATATTGTTCAGATCAGACTACTATAGCATATTGCCATTCAAACAGACCGATCGACATCGAGATAAAGATCTTTTTTTCTTAATAAGTAACCTTAATTCGAACTGAGGTTTGTTTATAAATATAAGATAACGTGGCTAGAAAGAACTAGCAAAACATTTTCCGTTAGATGCAAACCGTTGGCCGTAGAAGCTGCGACATTCGTTTACAAGGGCTTTTCAGGATTAAAAACAAAGTCGACAAGGATGATTACAATGTCCCCAATTATTTTGGTTCTGAGAGTTCTCCAAGAAATATTTTCGTAGTAAAAAACTAACTATAATGCTTTTGGCTAATAGTACCCTGAAAGCTCCTGAGATATTCGACACAACAACTATTTCTAAGGGAGTCTTGGATCAATTTTTAGCATTTTCCGACGTTCCATGCTTATCCTCTTTTAAAGAAAATGGCACCCTCTTCGTTACGCGTTAGAATCATACGATCTCTCACTAATCGCTGGAGTCGAATACAACTTCATTTCAGAAGATTTCATCACTTGAAAAGTTTACCTCAATAGCTTTTCGAATTTCGTCACTGACTTATTGAAGTGATCTTAAGTCAGTTGTGATTGGTGGATCTCGGATTCTAGACCTGCCGAAGCTAAATTCAAAATTAATAAGAAAAATATTATGGTAAAAAAACAGAGAACAAATGAACTCATGGGATATGGAAATATTACATTCATTCCTCAACAAAAATCCGACAGTATCGTTGAAGATATCTACGTTTGCACTGATCGATCAAAATATGAAAAAAGACACAGGAGTAGAATTCTTTTTCTTCTGTGGCAACCCCAATAGCTTCAAATTAAGGACTTTAACGTTACCTTTCGGGCTTTTGTCATTGAAAAAAGGTGTTAAGTAAACTTATACCTTAACCAGCAAGTCCAGTTGCTTTCTAAATTGCCAACAAATGGAAAATAAAGCAATCCGCTGCGCTAAGGAGCAATCAATTTTAGTGGGAAAACCAGTTATATGGGTATATTAGTAAACGAAAAAGCGAATGAGTTCGTTCGCTCCGATACGGCCATGAACATAGTTCTCGTGTCCAAGATCGCTCAGATGTTAAAGGAAGTTCTTACAACACCACAAATGCATGGCTTACTACAAAATTACTTTAGTATTGTATGGATGATGGACAGACCAAAAAAAGCGAAACAACACATTTAGTCTCAAAGAGCTAACCTTCAGAAGCTTGTTTGACTTCACAGAGTTACATCTACAAATACCCAGCCAGTTGAAACCAAATTTGAGTATTTATAAATTTGAGCAAATCTTTGGAGTTGCTGAATATGGTTAGGGTTTAGTTGTGAACACAATTATCATAATGATGGTTTAAGTGTAGACGCTTAAACTTAATTAAATTTCTGGCGATGAAGCTCCATTAAGAACCAGCGTTTATCGATGTTATCCTGAATTCAATCGAGGTCGTAGGTCGTAGACCATTCCAAAACGAATTTCGTGAAGGTCGTCCAATTCAGTTGTTGTTGCAGAACTATTGGTCTATGATGCTGCAAGATCGTCATATGACCTATCGAGAGATTGAGACAACTATAGGCATTAGTCGGACAAGCAAACATTCAATATTGCATGAACATTTGACTGTAATTTTTTTTTTTTACGTTGGATCCCACAAAATTTGTCAATAAAAGACTCGTGTCGATTGGTCGAGAATAAATTTAAAAAAAAAAAATACTTCAAACAATATCTATGACGACGTGATGATGAATGGCGGATTTAAGCGTATGAGCTCGAAAGTAAACAACCGTACCACCAGAACACCTTAGAGCAGTAAATACTGACAACTCATTTTTGGCACATTTCTTTCAAGAAATCAGGAAAACCAACCGAAATGTCGAAGGCGGAACTCTCTTCACCACGGCAACGAGAGCTCTCCGATATCGACTGAAACAACTGCATTTTATAGCGTTCAAAACATCGTTTTGATGAGTCATCCTCCGCATAGTCCTGACTTGCTACCGAATGACTTCTTTTTACTTCCGTAAGTAAAACATAAACAAAGAGTTTAGCGTTTTTGGACACCTGAAGAGGCGGTTGATGCGTTCAGAACCAATTTTTCGGATATACCTCAATCAGAGAGTGGCAAAAGTGCTTCGACAATTGGGTCAGACACGTGTAAATATATCGATCTTAATGGATAATATTTTGAACAACATTAAAGCGATTTTCGATTATTAATATTTGTTTTTGTTCTCTATGAAATATAAGAAGCTTTCCTCGTAATCAGTAATTCTTTCAACCTTCTCTCTCAATTATCAGAAATCTTATAGCAGACGGAGGCGGCTAAAAATACCTCCATATAACCAATCCTGACGACAGTCGGGTCTACGTAACCGGAACAGACCCGGATTTCCGGTCAAGGAGTGTCAACAATTCAAAATTCTGTCGCTAAAACAACAACAACAACCTACATATATCCAACTCTCAATTAAGAAGTTCCTTGATCACACTTCTTCCTATAATGTCTCGCATACATACCTAAGTAGAGAAATACCGCTAGGAAACACCACAAAGGAAACAGATTAGCTGAGACCGCCAAATCAAAAAAGTGGAACAAATATTTAATAAACAATCCTTGGAGATCATACCGTAAGACCCGCAAACTTATTGGACTCACATTCACCCCCAGAGCATTGCGCATAACTTCCAACTTTCTTTAATACCCACACATGCGCATACATATGTATATAGAATTATTTATAAATTTATGTAGATTAACATGTCGAACACGTTGTTTACGAGACAAATTCCAGCATTCGCCGATTCTGCGAAACCATTGCCAAAGTGTGCGATCGGGCGCATTACAATAAAATAAAATGTGAGCTCACATCCGACAGGAAAATTGTAAATATTAAATCCTTGTATAATTAAATGATGTATCGGCGTCATGTGAACTAACAATAAATATCTATCAAAACGTCAATTTTTATCTATTCCTCAAATCGATAGTTGCGAACAAGTACGTACGTACGTACCGAGTACCGCGCGCACAACAATGGGCCAACGGTGTGGTGTGGCAGCTGCACACACCCATACATGCATACATGCATGCATACATGGGTGTGTTTGCGGCGGATAAGAAGTAGCGGCAATGACGGCGATGGTGGCGACTGCGACGCTTCGTATGACGACACTCGTTTGCATCCGTTCGCTGGCGGCAAGCCAGTCAAGCCGGCAAGCTGCCAACCGCCTCTACAAGCTGTACATATGTAAAAGCGATCATGCCGATCAACCTTGTCGATCGGTAGATGGCAGATTGGCAGGTCACTGGAGCTGTTGGCTGTTGTGGCCGGCCACTGCTGCTCCAGCTCCTACTGCTGCGCCTGCCACTGCCTCCGCTGCGGCTGCTGGTGCTGCTGCCGCTCGGCAATCAATGGAACAATCACCTTCGAGACAAAATACTCGTACTTACATACACGTGCACATAATAAGTCTACCCGCTGCGCGTGTGTATGTATGTGTATGTGTAGCAACAATAACAACAATGCGCCTGGATAACAGCGAATATATTCCACTCATAATTTTTATATAATTTATTCATTTTGGTAGTCGCGTTTAACTTTTGCATATGCAGATTGTGCAGCCGATATCGTCAGTTGCAGCAATTTCGTCTTTGTCGTCCGACGTTGGACTTGCTGGCTTGGCTTGGCTTGGCTTGCCGTTCGATATGCTTCAGAACTCAAATATGGCTTAAAGGGATTTCCCGGTTCTTCCTCTTGCACTGCGTCTTTTTATTTTTAATTTACTTTCACATAAATGCACACACACACACACATGCATATGCATTCTTGAATATTTTGACATATTTGCGTACACACACATGCACATACACACTTAAGTATGAAAGAAAGAACTTAAGCTGTGGCAAGACTCCTACTGCAAGCATACAGTGGGTTGACGGTATGAGGTGGAGAGAGGAGCAGGCGGTGCATATTATAAATATGTAGAATCAGGCGATAAAACCAGTTTTGTTTTTGTATATTGTTGCCTGTAATAACAATAATAATCATTTACTTATCAAAATTGATGTCAGATTAAGATGGTATGACGAGGTAGTGGCTTCAACGAAATTACCTGTAAGTGGCGATGGTGGCTAACAGACGACAAAAAACAATCGGCCACGCCAAATGTATGCAAAATAACGCCAATTTGTCAGGAAGCAACTTTAGGTAGTCATAAACGTATCTTCGCTTAAGTACAAAGCACATGTAATATGCCATCGGTACAGTGATGTGCGAACAACAGCATACACCTTTATATATGTATCATACATATGCATATCTACCATTTATTATATATTAAATAATGTATATGTATATGCGCATGCATGTGGAACCCGTTGAAGCTGCTCGCAACATTATAATAAAACATTATGTTCCGCACACAATTATACAACTTTTATATAATAATCTTAATTTCCCATAAATACCACTTTGAGCGAAGTGCGCATACTCGTCATAAAGCTCGTATGATAGCCCGAAAATGCCACGAGTACGCAATATTAAAACGAAAGTCAAAGAAAGCTAAAGCTTTCTCTCAAATAAAAAATAAAATAATAATATTTCTAATAAAAACAATAAAAAACGTTGGCTTCGGCGGCAGCGAAGCTATTAAAAAGTGAAAAAGCACTTTATCTTGATATTGAACGAGCATTTTGAATGACCGTTCTATGCTATAGTGGTCCGATATCGGCAACTTTTTCGGATATTGAAATCATTGCCTTCAACAATAATCTATGACGAATTTTGTCAAATGTAAAAGCATTCATATGGAATCAACGCCTCAAAACAATATCGGTAAAATCGGACAGAGGAGAGAAACAAGGCACTAAAATGTAGAAGCGATTTCATCCAAAGGGCGCTATATTTCGTACATGTCATCCACTAGGGTGTTAAGACAGACGATATTATATACCGAATTTCATCTGAAAATACTTAGTAGATATATGTAGAAGATAACTCCTGAGATATGGTTCTTTGTCCATAAACATGGGCGACGAACCCATTTTCAATTTTTTAAAAAAGCCTGGGTGCAGCTTAACTGCCACTTCTTCCGTAAAATTTAGTGTTTCTGACGTTTTTTATTAGTCGGTTAACGCACTTTTAGTGATTTTCAACATAACCTTTGTATGGGAGGTGGGCGTGGTTGTTATCCGATTTCTTCCATTTTTGAACTGTATATGGAAATGCCTGAAGGAAATGACTCTGTAGAGTTGGGTTGACATAGCTATAGTAGTTTCCGAGATATGTATAATAAACATAGTAGGGGTCGAGAAACGCCCACTTTTCCATTATCCAAATATGCCCCTCCCTAATGCGATCCTTTGTGCCAAATTTCATTTTAATATCTTTATATATGGCTTAGTTATGACACTTTATAGTTTTCGGTTTTCGCCATTTTGTGGGCGTGGCAGTGGGCCAACTGCCCATTTTCAGCCTTCTTATGGAGCCAAGGAATACGTGTACCAAGTTTCATCATGATATCTCAATTTTTACTCAAGTTACAGCTTGCACGGACGGACGGACAGACGGATTTCGACAGAGAGACATCCGGCTAAGAACTCGTCACATCTGATCAAAAGGTATATATAACCACTATATCTGACTCTTTTGAGTTTTAGGACTTATCTCAAACCGTTATGTGAACAAAGATATAATACTTTCCTTAGACTATTTTGTTGCGAGAGTATAATAAAATAATAATTCTAATAAAAACAATAAAAAACGTTGGCTTCGGCGGCAGCGAAGCTATAAAAAAAGTAAAAAAGCACTTTATCTTGATATTGAACGAGCATTTTGAATGACCGCTTTATGCTATAGTGGTCCGATATCGGCAACTTTTTCGGATATTGCAATGTTGCCCTGGACAATAATCTGTGACGAATTTCGTTCAGTTTGTATGACAGCTATATGATATCCGAAATCGGCTTCGACGAATGGGGCAGCTTCTTGGGGAGAAGAGATCGATATCTCAAAAACTGAAGGACTTTTTGCGTATACACAGGCAAACAGAATGACAGACAGACGTACATGACTATGTCGATTCAACAAAGGTAAAGCAGGTTATCGACGGTATCAATGATCCCATAAAATTGTCGGTCGGAGATTCTTTCCGTATCTAATTCGATTGCAATGTTATAAATTGGCAAATATGAGCTGAGCTCCAGAAATTATCATTTGTACCAAATTTACGTTCTGAACACAGACTGATGTCCAGAGCATACTGAAATTATGGACTTTTCCAACCTGCTGCATGGCAGTGAAAGTCTATAGCACCCAGGAGATAGTGAAGCCGATTTCAAAATTGATGACAATGGAGCGGACGTGCCATTGCCCGACGATGAAGAAGTTCGAATAGCAATTACTCGCCTAAGAACAACAAAGCGGCGGGGCCAATGGATTGCCGGCCGAGCTATTCAAATACGGCGGCGGAGAACTAATAAGGAGCTTACATTAGAAGAAAGATTAAAGCCCACCGTCAACAAACCGATTGGATCAGTGTGGCTTTAGGCCTAGAAAATCAACAACTGACCAGATATTGACCATGAGCCTTTCTTGGAAATGACCCGTGAAAAGAGAATCGACACACACCACCGCTTCGTCGATTTCAAAGCTGCTTTGACAGCACGAAAAGGAGCTGCCTTTATGCCACGATGTCTGAATTTGGTATCCCCGCAAAACTAATACAGCTGTGTAAACTGACGTTGAGCAACACCAAAAGCTCCGTCAGGATCGGGAAGGACCTCTCCGAGCCGTTCGATACCAAACGAGGTTTCAGACAAGGTGACTCCCTTTCGTGTAACTTCCTCAATCTACTCCTGGAGAAAATAATTCGAGCTGCAGTTCTAAATGGAGAAGATACAATATTCTATAAGAGTATACAGCTGCTGGCGTACGTCGATGATATTGATATCATTGGCCATAACAACCGCGCCGTTAGTTCTGCTTTCTCTAGAATGGATTAGAAAGCGAAACAAAGGGGTCTGGTGCTGAACGAGGGCAAGACGAAATATCTTCTGTCATGAAACAAACAGTCGTCGCACTCGCGACTAGGCACCCACGTCACTGTTGACAGTCATAACTTCGAAGTTGTAGATAATTTCGTGTATCTTGGAAACAGCATCAGCACCAACAACAACGTCAGCCTCGAAATGCAACGCAGGGTATCTCTTGCCAACAGGTGCTACTTCGGACGAAGTAGGCAATTGAGAAGTAAAGTCCTCTCTCGACGATCAAAAACAAAACTCTATAAGTCACTCACTATTCCCGTCCTGCTAAATGGTGCAGAGGCATGGACGATGACAACAACTGATGAGTCGACGTTGCGAGCTTTCGAGAGAAAATTTCTGCGAAAGATTTATGGTCTTTTGCGCTTTGGCCACGGCGAATATCGCATTCGATGGAACGATGAGATGTATGAGATATAAAGAAGAAGATATACTAAAATGGAAGTTTGCATCCCCCTTACCTAAAAATTTTCAGCCGACTCGTAACCACCAATGTGATTTTTTTAACTCTTAAGCTTATCTTAGAAAAACGTGTACTAATCCTCTTTGAAGACATAAAATATTATTGAAGAATGGTTTTCAATATGCAAAACAACTCTTGTTGGATATTGGTCGAATCCAGATTCTGCGTAGTGAAGCTTTGCTCTTTGCAGCTAACAAAGATATCAAGTTGGATACTATTAAAAAAAATAATGTAGATATATACAAATTTTAATTTTTTTTTTTGAATTTTCTGTTTTCGATTATTTATTATGCCACTTTCTTAGATTTATACCAGTGCTTGTTCGATGCGCACAATTTGGTATAAAGTGACATGAAATTAATTTTTGGCTGTTTAAAACCAGAATACAATAGCTAACGAAAGATATATTAAAGAGATGCATTCTAAATTTTTCAACTAATGAGGTCTCGATTCATAATTTCTGCATTCGCTATCTTTGTATGCTGCTCTCTAGTCAAAGAATTTTTGAGAAGTAACAAAAAAGTTACCGAGTTGAGTTTGAGACTTGAGAACACAAGGATCCAGCATTAAAAAGATTTTCTTCAATGCTCTAGGTTTATATTTACATTTTTAAGATCAAATTTATTATTGTGAATGACTCAAATGACATTTTACTGGCAAAAATGGAAATAGAAAATATTTTTTTTTATGTTTTTAAGAACTTAAGACATGAAGTGTAATATAATTATTTATAGAAAACGTAAGGTCTAGATGCTAAGCGATCTCGAACGAGTACATAAAGGTTAATTGGACTGCATCCATCAGAAGACATTTTAGCGAGAGGTTGTATGGCAAGAGCTGCCACTTTGTTTATACAAAGTATTTTTTGTACATTTTTTATATAGACGACTTTGAAGCCACGACTCATGCCTACGGTCTCTATATATTTTATTGAAATATTAAGACTTTAATAGTCCAGCTTATACCCATCAGCACACGTTTCAACCAAGCTGACTGACTGAGACGACCCACTTTTTCGCCTGTCACTTTCTAAGGCGATAAATTCATTCAGATTCGAGAAGCTAGACTATGCGACCGTCAACGGCGTGTCATTTAGACTGCATTACCGCTATTTCTGAATATTTATTAACGCTTTTTTAGGAGCAGACATTTGATGTCTCGACGCGTGGGTTCCAATCCATACGAGAGGCATAAGTGTGTGAATATGCGTGTGTGTTAGTGTAAGACCCATCAATTTAGGAAGTAAAATAGTATGCTAACCACTTATACACACACACACGTGCAACATCAAAAAGAGATTGTCCCTTTTTCAAATTTGCTTGTAAGTACACAAGTATTTACATAAGCACACACACACACACACATACACGCATGCAACTACAACAATGTCGAGAGGTGCGCGTGTTATTATTTGCTTTACAGAAAATTGCGTGTGCAGTTCGAAAAAATGGTAATGACAAAGTTTCCGCCTTTTACTCGCATTTGTATTTGCTGATTGCAAGCAAATCTTTTGTGTCAATGTTTATCTCGCCGCG